>NC_062216.1:92946190-93249806 GCF_902686445.1 Sciurus carolinensis | reverse complement strand
CAACAAAGAGATAGAGATTCTCAAAAAAAAAAAAAACCAAATGGAAATCCTTGAAATGAAGGAAACAATAACCAAATAAAAAACTCAATGGAAAGCATCACCAAAAGACTAGACCACTTGGAAGACAGAACCTCAGACAATGAAGACAAAATATTTAATCTCGAAAATGAAGTTGCCCAAATAGATAAGATGGTAAGAAATCATGAACAGAATCTCCAAGAACTATGGGACATCATGAAAAGACCAAGAATCCTATACCCAGCAAAACTAACCTTCAGATTTGAAGATGAAATAAAATCCTTCCATGATAAACAAAGTTAAAAGAATTTACAAATAGAAAGCCTGCACTACAGAATGTTCTCAGCAAAATATTCCATGAGGAGGAAATGAAAACAACAATTATGGGATTGAGGAAGGCACAGAGATACAAACCAAAGGAATGAACAACCTATTCAATGAAATAATATCAGAAAATTTCCCAAACCTGAAGAATGAAATGGAAAATCAAATACAAGAGGCTTACAGAACACCAAATGCACAAAATCACAACAGATCCACACCAAGGCACATTATAATGAAAATGCCTATATTCAAAATAAAGATGGGATTTTTGAAGGCCCTGAGAGAAAGGCATCAGATTACATATAGGGGGAGACCAATACGGATAGCAGCCGATTTCTCAACCCAGACCCTAAAAGCTACAAGGGTGGGCTGGGGATATAGCTCAGCTGGTAGAGTGCTTACCTTGCAAGCACAAGGCCCTGGGTTCAATCCCCAACACCACCACCAAAAAAAAAAAAATAATAATAATAAAAATAAAATAAAATAAAAGCTACAAGGGTCTGGAACAACATATTTAAGCTCTGAAAGAATATGGTTGCCAACCAAGAATCCTATACCCAGCAAAACTAACCTTCAGATTTGAAGATGAAATAAAATCCTTCCATGATAAACAAAAGTTAAAAGAATTTACAAATAGAAAGCCTGCACGACAGAATGTTCTCAGCAAAATATTCCATGGGGAAGAAATGAAAAACAACAATGTAGGTCAGCAAAGGGAGAAACTATCTTAGGGAAAAAACAAAGGAGAAACCAAGCCAACTTAAAAATCAAAAATAAGCCAAATGACTGGGAATACAAATCATAGCTCAATAATAACCCTGAACATTAATGGACTAAACTCATCAGTCAAAAGACATAGATTGGCAGAATGGATTAAAAAGAAAGACCCAACAATATGCTGCCTGCGAGAGACTCATCTCATAGAAAAAGACAACCACAGACTAAAGGTGAAGGATGGGAAAAAACCTACCACGCACATGTACTTAGTAAAAAAGTGGGGGTTTCCATCCTTATATCAGATAAAGTGGACTTCAAGCCAAAGTTAGAAGGGATAAAGAAGGACATTTCATTCTGCTTAAGGGACCATAAATCAGGAAGACATAACAATCATAAATATTTATGCCCCAACAATGGTGCATCCCTGTACATCAAACAAATCCTTCTCAATTTTAGGAATCACATAGACCACAACACAATAATTCTGGGTGACTTTAACACATGGCTGTCACCACTAGATAGATCTTCCAAACAAAAGCCAACCAAAGAAACCATAGAACTCAATAACACAATCAATAACCTAGACTTAATAGACATATATAGAATATTCCATCCATCAACGAGCGGATTCACTTTCTTCTCAGCAGCACATGGAACCTTCTCGAAAATAGACCATATGTTATGCCACAAAGCAGCCCTTAGTAAATGCAAAAAAATAGAGATACTGCCTTGTGTTCTATCAGATCATAATGGACTGAGTAGAAATCAATGACAAAAAAAAAAAAAACAGAAATTACTCCAACACCTGGAGACTAAATAATATGCTATTGAATGAAACATGGATAACAGAAAACATCAGGGAGGAGATAAAAAAATTCTTAGAGGTCAACGAGAATGACGATACAACATATCAAAATCTCTGGGACACTATGAAAGCAGTACTAAAAGGAAAATCATTGCATGGAGTGCATTCCAGAAAAGAATGAAAGGAAATATCACGACAGACAACACTGAGATACATAACATAATGAGAAGCTACTTTGAAAATCTGTATTCCAACAAAATAGAAACTACTGAAGACATTGACAAATTTCTAGAGACATATGGTCCTCCCAAACTGAAATAGGAGGACATACACAATTTAAACAGATCAATATCAAGCAATGAAATAGAAGAAGCCATTAAAAACCTACCATCCAAGAAAAGCCCAGAACCAGACGGATTCTCAGCCGAGTTCTACAAGACCTTCAAAGAAGATCTCATTCCAATACTTTTCAAAGTATTCCAGGAAATAGAAAAGAGGGTACCCTACCAAACTCATTCTATGAAGCTAATATCACCTTCATACTCAAACCAGGAAAAGACACATGAAGGAAAGAAAATTTTAGACCAATATCCTTGATGAATATAGATGCAAAGATCCTTAACAAAATATTGGCAAACAGTATCCAAAAACATATTAAGAAAATCGTGCACCAGGATCAAGTGGGTTCATCCCTGGAATGCAAGGATGGTTTAACATCCGTAAATCAATAAATGTAATCCATCATGTCAGCAGACTTAAGGATAAGAATCATGGTTATTTCCATTGATGCAGAAAAAGCGTTCGACAAAATACAACACCCCTTCATGCTCAAACACTAGAAAAAAATAGGCATAGTAGGAACATACCTGAACATTGTAAAGGCTATTTATGCTAAGCCCATGGCCAACATCATTCTTAATGGAGAAAAACTAAAATCATTTCCTTTAAAAACGGGAACAAGACAGGGATGTCCTCTTTCACCACTTCTATTCAACATTGTCCTCGAAACTGTAGCCAGAGCAATTAGGCAAACTAAAGAAATTAAAGGGATACGAATAGGAAAAGAGGAACTTAAGTTGTCACTATTTGCTGGTGACATGATTCTCTATTTAGAGGATCCAGAAAACTTCTAGACCTCATCAATGAATTCAGCAAAACAGCAGGCTATAAAATCAACATGCATAAATCTAAAGCATTTTTATACACAAGTGACGAAACATCTGATAGGGAAATGAGGAAAACAACTCCATTTGCAATAGCCTCAAAAAAATAAAATACTTGGGAATCAATCTAACCAAAGAGGTAAAAGATCTCTACCATGAAAACTTCAAAACACTGAAGAAAGAAATTGAGGAAGACCTTAGAAGATGGAAAGATCTCCCATGTTCTTGGATAGGCAGAACTAATATGTCAAAATGGCCATACTACCAAAAGTGCTATACAGATTCAATGCAATTCCAATTAAAATCCCAATGATGTACCTTACAGAAATAGAGCAAGCAATCATGAAATTCATCTGGAAGAATAAGAAACCCAGAATAGCTAAAGCAATCCTTAGCAGGAAGAGTGAAACAGTGGGTATCGCAATACCAGTACTTCAACTATATTACAAAGCAATAGTAACAAAAACAGCATGGTATTGGCACCAAAACAGACAGGGAGATCAATGTTACAGAATAGAGGACACGAACACAAACCCAAATAAATACAATTTTCTCATACTAGACAAAGGGTCTAAAAATATGCAATGGAGAAAAGATAGCCTCTTCAACAAATGGTGCTGGGAAAACTGAAAATTCATGTGCAACAGAATGAAACTAAACCCCTGTCTCTCACCCTGCACAAAAATCAACTCACAATGGATCAAGGACCTTGAAATCAGTCCAGAGACCCTGCATCTTATAGAAGAAAAAAGTAGGTCCAAATCTTCAACTTGTTGGCTTCGGATCAGACTTCCTTAATAGGACTCCCATAGCACAAGAAATAAAAGCAAGAATCAATAACTGGAAAGATTCAAACTAAATAGCTTTCTCTCAGCAAAGGAAACTATCAACAATGCGAAGTAGAGCCTACAGAGTGGGAGAAAATCTTTGCCACTCATACTTCAGATAGAGCACTGATTTCCAGAATATATAGAGAACTCAAAAAACTCTACACGAAGAATACAAATAACTCAATCAACAAATGGGCTAAGGATATGAACAGACGCTTCACAGAAGAAGATCTACAAGCAATCAACAAACATATGAAAAAATGTTCACCATCTTTAGTAGGAAGAGAAATGCAAATCAAAACTACACTAAGATTCCATCTCACCCCAATTAGAATGGTGATTATCAAGAATACAAGCAACAATAGGTGTTGGAGAGGATGTGGGGGAAAAGGTACACTAATACATTGCTGGTGGGGCTGCAAATTAGTGCAGCCACTCTGGAAAGCAGTGTGGAGATTCCTTAGAAAACTTGGAACGAATCCACCATTTGATCCAGCTATCCCACTCCTCTGCCTATACCCAAAGAACTTAAAATCAGCATATTACAGAGAAACAGCCACATCAATGTTCATAGCTGCTCAATTCACAATAGCCAGACTGTGGAACCAACCTAGATGTCCTTCAATTGATGAATGGATAAAGAAACTGTGGTGTATATATATATATATACACACAATGGAATATTACTAGCTATAAAGAATAATAAAATTATGGTATTTGCAGGCAAATGGATGAAATTGGAGAATATCATACTAAGTGAGATAAGCCAATCTCAAAAAACCAAAGGAAGAATGATCTCGCTGATAAGCGGATGATGACACATAATGGGGGGGGGGAGGGGGGCAAGAATGGAGGAAGGAGGGACTGTATAGAGGGAAAAGAGGGGTGGGAAGGGTGGGGGGGAAGGAAAAAAATAACAGAATGAATCAAACATCATTACCCTATGTAAATGTATGATTACGCAAATGGTATGCTGTTACTCCATGTACAAACAGAAACAACATGTATCCCATTTGTTTACAATAAAAATATATTAAAATTAAAAAAAAAAAAGAATTGCGCTGGGTATGGTGGTATGTAACTATAATCCCAGCAACCCAGGAGGCTGAGGCAGGAGGATCTTAAATTCAAGGTTAGTCTCAACAACTTGAAAAGATACTCAATAATTTTGTGAAACCTTGCCTCCAGAGAAAACAAACAAAAAGGATTGGGAATATAGCTCAGAGGTAGAGTACCCCTGGGCTCTCGTCCTGCTACCACCAAAATATAAATAAATAAATAATTGAAAAACACTAACAGGCTATCAAAAATTAATCCATTATATATTAAGACAGATTTATTTTTAGAAATTCCAATATAAACATTGCCCAACCTCTTAGAAATGAATGTTCCTTTACAATGCAAGTGTAAAAGAATCCATACCTGTTCTTTTTCAAGCATATCAGCCTTTCTCAATATCTTCATTGCATAGATATGTCCTGTATCTTTCTTTTGAACCAGTCGTACCTAGAATATAAAAATACATATTACAGTCAAGCATGGTGATACATGCCTGTAATCCCAGCTACTCAGAAGGCTGAGTAATTTTTTGATGTATCCATAAATTTGAGGCCCACTTGGGCAACTTAGGGAGATCGTGTCTCAAAATAAAAAATAAAAATGACTGGGGATATGGTTCAGTGGTATAGTGTCCCTGGATTCAATTCCCAGAAAAATAAATAAACACATAAACAAACACACACACACACACACACACACACACACACACACACAGAATCACGACTATTAACTCAATAGTGGTTGAATTAAGCAAGTTCCTTTGAAGGAAGCTGGTTATTTGCCATTTGTGGGATTTTAGAAATTTTATGTTTTAATAGACATTTAAACTAACTTAGGACATATATTTCAACAGTGGTGGATTCAACAAAATAGTTTACCTCTCCAAAAGCTCCTCTTCCTATAACTTTCAGAGACTCAAAGTCATCCAAGCCAAGCCTGGTCCTCTTGAGCCGTAAAAACTCTGTTTCCTTTCGAGCATGCTGTGATCGGCGTAACTTTTTCTATTGAAAAAAGATAATTTAAAAGGATAATTTATAATCAGGTTTTTTCAAAGGTGCTTACAGTATTAAAAGATGATACACATAAAAATAAGGATAGGTATCTTAAATATTACATATTAGTTCTATAATTTATTTACCAAAGTCAAGTGTTTACTAACTGTGGAAAGATAAAATTATCTTAAGAAAACTTTTTTTTAACAATGAGAAATCTTCACTCTTGAAACAGACTCCATAATACACTTCACCTTAACTAGTTCATCTAATATTATATATATGTATACATATATATAATTCATTCTTTCATTTATATGCTAACTTAATTCATAAATAAAATTAAACTTTTGAAAATGCCAGTATTCTGATACCAATTTTTATTCTGTCAGAAAATCCACTTTGATTGAATTCTCTAATTTCCAGGGTTGCTCTGCCACAACTACTGAGATTTATGATACCAAAATTACACAATAGCAGAGTTTCCATAGAGATTTACTTAGGATAGAATTTATTCTTGAATAAATTTTAATAACCTGAGGTTTGGCACACTATGTCCTGAAAATATGAAATTGCAAAACAAATTATAAGACATTAAAATATCCAAATAATTTCATAAATTGATTATATAAAGATCATAAAAAATTAGCATTAATAAGCAACATTTTGAAATATCCAAAGGTTCCATTTGAAACAGGTATTTATTTCATTGTTCTAAACCTCCTTTTTCCCTCATCAAAAAAAATTCTGGTTTTGACATAGTTCCTAATAAAAGTAACACAGGATGAAAAATAAACAAAAATCAGTGAAAAAACTAAACTGCTCATCTTCAACTGAATGCTCCCACACTTTCAGTTGTTCAGCTGAGAAAGGAAGATAGATCAAAACGCCCAGAAATATTGTTCCTAAATGAAGCTCAAGGTATAACCTCTGAATTGTCTCTTCCTCATCCTGTATATGTATTTGAAAGAGTTAGGTTAATGATTAATTAGAACTATGTAAATGTGTATCATCATTACAATGGAATTCTGATACCTCTTACAAAGTTAAGATAAACAGAAGAAATTAAGAGATTATGTCCTCAATTCAGACAGCTGAATAATGTTAAACCCAAACATATCAATGGTAGAAATTATGACACTGTGAAAATAAGTCAAGTGTACAAATTGAAAAGCTTTGCCTAGTGTCCTTTTTTACATCAAATACTGATTACAAATCCAGTGATATTATGGAAAAAGTAAGTAGACAACAACGAAGGAGAATTTTTTCTTTTGATAAGAAGTCACGAGATAAGAGAAGTTATTAAAACAAAGATATAGTAATCATTACTCTGATTACCAAAAAGGTATCCAGATCTAGTACCTATGTATTAGTTTTTAAAATACTGCCCTAATTATGGGATTAGTGTGATTTTAATCTTTTAGAAATCAGTTTAATGCAGTTTAAAATGACATTAATAATTACAAAATTACAAAAACAAGTGGATCCTACAGCAACAGTAAAGACTATTTTTGCTTCTTTTTACATAAAATGCAATGCCAGCAACCTTTTTTGAACACAGTAGGTGTTCAAAAATACTTTTTGAATAATTTTAAAAGCCTGAATTACTAGTAAAAGACAACCCCCCAAATTAGCTTGTTTTAAATTTTAAGACTATAATTTTTTTAAAGGCCACTTGGTGGCACTATAGCATCATGTCCTTAAAGAAGTTTAAAAAATTTAGTGACAAATAAATGTTAAGAATTTTGAATGATAATTCTGAATAAGAATTTTGAATGATAATTATTATAGATTATAAAACAGAATACATTTAGGTATAGTTAAAGAAACTTGTCTAATCTGAATGGAAAAGATGACCTGATTATACCATTTCATAAACAAAGAAAGTTCATATTCAAATGATGAAATCTATATTGTTAAAAATCAGCTGATACTGACAAATGAAAAAAAAAATCAATGAGATTACTTTTATATAGTAATTACAGGTAGCAAAATACATTACCTCTTCATCTGCTAATCCTTCTTCTTCCATGGCCACTTCTAATTTCTTCTGCCTTTTCAAAAGAAAAAAATAATTAGAATTTTAAGCATGTTCCCAACTATTCCCTTTTAAGAAAAACATTTACTTATTCAAATTAACTGCTTCAGATTGGCACATTAAGAAAATCTTTCAAGTTGGATCAAATAAGAATAATTTTCTTTCTCAAAATATTAATTTAGATTTAGTTTCCCATATTGGACTAAGTTTTACTTCTTTTTTTCAGTGATGGGGACTGAACCTAAGGCTTCATGTATGACAGGCAAGTGCTCTACCACTGAACCACATTCCCCAACTGTAAGCTCTATTTTTATAGCTTACTTCACTTTCTTGCCTAAATGACTGTTGGCAAAGGTGATTAGTGTACTATTGTGAAACACTCTATTATTTAATGTACAATCTACCCAAATCATTAATATTTCTCAGTGATTATAATAAAAGAATAAAAAGATAACAATGCTAAAAGTATAAAAATTTAAGGTGGATATCTCCGTTTGAATCCTGGTTCTAACATTTTTTAGCAAAATGAGCTTGTTAGTCCCTCATTTTAAACTCAATTTTCCTAATCAAGTGAAGATGTTCAAAAGCATGATATATACATTTATTGAAATGTCAGTGAAATTCATTAAAATCTATACAATTAATATGGGTTAATAGTTACAACAAAAAGGAAAGATGTTCAATGCAACTGAATATATTTTATATAATTAAAATTCTTTGGAAATTGGAAAGTCATATATGTATATATGTAATAACCCACTTTCAGAATATTTTCTTCTTTAAGAATAGCCAAATTCAATTATTCATTTTATAAAACAGTACCCTTGGGGCTGGGGCTGTAGCTCGGTGGCAGACTGCTTGCCTAGCATGTGTGAGTCACTGGGTTTGATGCTTAACACTGTTTAAAAAAAAAAAAAACAAATAAAGGCATGATATCCACCTACAACTACAAAAAAGTTTCAAAATGGCACCCTTGAATTCAGTTAAGCCAAGCATTTGCAATGTGGGGAGGTATGTGGATAAAGTAACTAGAGGGATGACTTTTGGACACATCTTGCAACTCATTTCCAAGTAAACAGTATTTCATTTCTATTGTATTGGTTTTTCCTAAATATAAATCTGGGAGGACTTGTCCTAATTAGTTTTGGAGTGTGCCAGAATAAGACTAACATTTCAGGATTTGCTCAAACGAATGTTAAGGGTTGATTGAAAACTATCATATACATTTTTTCTTAATTTTTGGATTTACTATTTATGATGATATATTTAAAAGTAATATCTTTCTTAAATCATCATTAAATTCCTTTTTCCTATGGAAAATTTATTTATTTTTAATTTTTTTTAAAAACGTTGATAGAGCTTTATTTTATTCATGTATTTATATGTGGGGCTGAGAATCAAATCCAGTGCCTCATACATGCTGGGCAAGTGCTTTACCACTGAGCCACAACCCCAGCCCCATCCTATGGAAAATTTATAACAGAAGTACCTAAAGCCTGTTGGTAAACCAGCACCCCAGGGAGAAGATGAAACCTAATATGATATTCTCCATTCACACACTTTCCCCCACTTGTCATAGACACCTACTGAAGTGCCCATCACCGTGATTTTTTTCTTTTGTTCACATATTTTTTCCCCCAGGAGCCATTCCTTAGAATGGAATAAACCTCTAACATCAGATTCTGTGCCTGCCAGCAAGCAAGGCACTTCTGAGTTGCTTGGTAAATGATTTCCAGTTTTCTCTGCAGAAAAGAGTTATAGTACCATTATTCTGGGAAGGACTATCAGTATACAAGCGACTTTATTCTCTGTCAAATCAACCTCTGCCCCTCTTTCCCTAGATTCCAGCTAAGTCTTAAACTTCATGAAATCCCTCCTTATTCTAGGAAGAGATAACAGTAACTTATCCATTTCCACCATATCTAAACAGATAAGGTACTCATACTTCTTTCAAAATAGCTTTCCCTTTAAAATACTCTTATACTTTGATAAAGACTTTATTAGAATTATGCATTTATCCAATTAGGTCTCAAACAGATATCACAAGTTTTCTTAAAGTACATGCTTTCAAAAAACATGAGCTGACTAGCTAATTTGTCTTCCATGGCACCAAGTTGAATCTGCTTTTTTTTTTTTAATAAAGCATATAATTTTATTCTTTCCTTTGGGAATAAAGGGCAAGACTGAATCACTTTAAATTTTCAGCAAAAAAATTTTTAAATTATGAAGAATAACCTTAAGTGCCCGCTTTTTGAAAATACATAGGTCTTTCTTTTCTTGGTTCTCTTTTACTTTATTAACTCTCCCATGACCATCCAACTCTATCAACTTTAATTACATTTACTGATATACTTGGATTTACTCCTAAACTGTTTTGTCCTTTCTATTTTGTCATTTCAATTTTTAAGTTCTTAGTAATTCCATTTTTCTTGTTTTGTGTTCTTTTGAATTGATATTTTATCTCATGTCTTTTTTTCCTTCTACTATTTTGGAAATTACAAACTGTTTTTTCTAGGTTAGTGGTTACCTTAGAAATTACAACATATATACTTAATTGGTTAAGGATTGAACTTAATCTTTATTCCCTTTCTACAAAGATCTTTAATTCCAATTATTTCTTTTGACCTATATTCTATCACTAGAAAATATTTTAATTATTAAATGCAGAAGACATTATTGTCATTTTTTTGTGGCTGTATACAGTTGTTTGAGTTCTGATATGAATATATCTCAATAAACCCTTCATAAATTGAAAATATCATAAGTTAAAAAGGCATTTTGGGGGGGTACCAGGAATTGAACTCGGGGGCACTCGACCACTGAGTCACATCCCTGGCTCTACTTTGTATTTTATGTAGAGACAGGGTCTCACTGAGTTGCTTAGTGTCTTGCTTTTGCTGAGGTTGGTTTTGAACTTTCGATCCTCCTGTCTCAGTCTCCTGAGCTGCTAGGATTACAGGTGTGTGCCACCATGCCTGGCTAAAAATGCACTTAATGCACCTTACCTACTGAACGTCATGGCAACATAGTATACTACAGAACACTGATTGTTTACCCTTGTCATGGTGTGGCTGACTGGGAGCTGTGGCTCCCTGCCACTATCCAGCATCATGAGGGAGTATCAAATCACATATCACTGGTCTAAAGATCAAAATGCAAAATCCAAACTCTAGTTTCTACTGGATGTGTATCACTTTCACACAACCACAAAGCTGAAAAATCATGTCAAACCATCACCAAGTAGGGAAGCATCTGTACAACAGTTGTTGAGATTTATCCAGGCATTAGCCATTTAGATGTTCTTTCTATTTGTGATCACTTTCCTTCTGACTAAACTGAATATTTGGGAATTTCTGCTATTTGTGAACTCTTAAGGTTTTGCGAGCTTCTGCTCCAATCTTGCTCCTTTCTTCCTTTAGGACCTTTAGAGATATGTCAGCTCTTCTTATTAGTCTCCATGTTTCTTAATTCTCCTTCATATATTCCTATGCTGTCTCTCTAAAATCAACTTCTGAATGCTTAAGCTTTATTTTCCTTGATTTTCCAGTTCACTAATTCTTTCCTCAACTGTATCTAATCCACAGTTAAACCTGTCTAAAATCTGACTCTTATCTAGTTCTGTTTCACAAAATTACACCACTCTGGTCTGCAAAGGCAGTAAATTTCTGGGCTAGCACTGACTTATCTCCCTTATACTTTGTATTTGAATGGTTGCTATACTCTATCAATATTTTTATTTGTCAGTTCTTCTCTATTGTTGTCAATCCTAATTCAAACTGCTTTTCCATTTGCTGGAACTGCGTCACTAACCTTTCCTATTTCTTATTTCCCACTTCAGTTCATCCATTCTGTGTATCACAGTTAAAGTTCTCTTTTAGAGAAATACTTGTGATCACTGCTCAAAAATCTTCAAGGCTTTCTACCATCAAGAGAACAGCTACATTAACAAAGCATCTGAGGCTCCTAGGATGTTGAAATCTAGCACATCCTGTGCCTGAGCCTAAATTGGACATTGCTTGACCTGACAGTGATTTCTTCTATCTCTTAATATCCCTCCTCCTGCTCTTGTACCTCTTTTTCCTTCCTCTTATGTAGGTATAAATAGTATTCTTCCTTCAGAGCCCTGTTTAAATGCCACTACCATTATGAACTATTCTCAATTGTCTTAGTCAAAAGTAATCTCTCTCTCTTTTTTTCAGTTCCTTCAGTACTGGAGAGTGACAGGGGCACTTTACCACTGAGCTATATCCCCAGCCCTTGATATACCATAATTTATTGATTAACACATGATATAGGTATTTGAGTTCGTAAGGCTATAGATACCCCAGAAAATTGTTTTGTGAAAATAAAACAAGTAACTAGATGCACTATTGGTGCAGAAAACATAAAAACAGCATAAAGGGATCTGTAATATTCAGATTAATGAAAAACCTGATTACAGTTCACTTACAGCATAATAGTTCATTTAACTGAACAAAATTTCAACCAGCCTTTACTATACCTGGTTTCTCTTTCTTCATGCTGTAAAATTAGATTGCTGTAAAAATTTTCCAATGTGAGTTTGGCTACGGTCACTCTTTCCCGGGTATGGTTGCTCATAGGAAAGGTTGTTGTAGTCCCTGCCGTCATTGCCATAGTAACAGAAACTGAAACGACATGTTAAAAAACAAATTCTTTGGTTTAAAAAAAAAAAAAAAAAAAAAAAAAAAACTCTATTCCTTATAACAAACTCTAGAAATATTTAATTCTAAGAAAAATTCTACTCTAACAGTTAACATATCTAAATATTTCATATTATAAATAATACAAAGTTAAAAAGAAAAAAAGAAAGAAAAGCACTATTCCCAAAGTAAGAGAAATTAATTTAGCATTGGCAAAAACAGGGATGAATTACAGTAAAGAAGTACCAGTGGCAGTCCACACATAATATAGGCACACACAAAAAGTCGTATTCAACAACATCCAAAACCACAAAACTTCAGTCCATTTTGCTGACTTACTGATGACTAAATAAAATTTACAAGATTTTGCTAATAGTTATAGTTGCATCCCTGATAAATATGTCTTCTATGAGTTAATGTAATTTAAATAGTAAGAAGTAGCTTCTGCCACATAAATTGTATGAAACATGAATGTTTTATCAAATATGTGTGCAAGCACCAGTCCAAAGTTATTCATATAGGCATAAGCTAATTTAGGAGAAATTTGCTAAAAATTGGCCTCTCTAGATGGGGTTATAACTGTCTTAATTCTACGTCATTCCAGACTGTACTTCAACAAGGTGCAGCATACTTCTCCAGATGAGATGAGGTCCATTTCCTTTTCAAATGAAATGAATGCCTGCAGGAACAGGCAGGAAATACAAAGATATGAATCAAGCCAGGTAACACTAGAAGTTCTGTGGCTTTAACTGGACGATTTATGTTGTCTGAAAGACGTTCAAATGCCAACTTTCAGAAACCACTAAACCAACCAAAGTACTAGTTTAAAGAAGATAATTTGAATAAATAAGTAAGGAATACAGTAAAATGGCTACTTGCAGGGGACAGACTGAACTCCCATGTCTGCTGTAGGTGGGCACTGACCCCAAGACAGTTATTTACCTACCACAGGTCTTGTCTGGACCACAAAGACCAGAACAGTTCATATGTTAAAGAAGCTTTTGTATACCTTGATGAGGATCATAACAAACCATACCCAAGAAGATTCAGCATGCCAAGAGGGACCATCTAAAATTGCATTCTTAGCTGAAAAATAGTCCCCCAAATTTGCCACCTCCCCCTCAACACCCACCATGCCCCAATTACACGAAGATACAGACCTCTGGATGGGAATGTGAACTGAATTAGATCCCCGCGATGGTAGAATGAACCAAAGATCTCTCATGTTCCTTAATGTCGAGTAAGTCAAGTGCAGATTGAAAGTAAATAATTTAGCCGCAGTAAACTCCAGGTTCCATTATTGTCTTATGGGTTTATACTTAATGCTCTGCTTGAACTTCAAGTTCACTATGCTCACTATGTCTGAAACTAAATCTATTGACATTATAAATTTGTTCCACTGCAGACTACTTTAATTGTCTTTTAACACAAAGATGACTGTGTCTTTCATGGCTACTCATTGACTATAGCAAGTCAAATTAGCTTAATTAGCTTAGCATGATAAAAAGCACAACTCATGCCAGTATCTCAGGATCTTTATAATATTTTATTCATTGACTTCCTCCTTTTTGCTCCTGAGGACTTAAGACAGTAGCACTTCCCATTTTGTCCTTACACTAGCTCTCTAAGTAGGAAACTGAAAAAAGTCACAAAGATGGTGGGCTATGGAGTCGGGACTTCAACCAGTCTTTCTGGTCTTGTCTGCTGCTATCCCTCACCACTCACTCCTTTCCCCAAAGTCCCCAAGGCTCTTGCATGCCTCCATGCCCTCCCATGACCTACCTCTGAACCAGTTACATCCTATACCCTGTTTACAGGAATCCTGTTAACTCATACCTTACTGTGGTGGCTCCTCTAATGTTCTCTACCAGAAGAGACATACATTTGTACCTCTATAGCTCAGGTACTGCTGCTTATCACTCCATTTACTTATCTCTCTAAACTAGAAGCACCACTGGGCAAGAACTTTCCCTGATGCATTTTTTTCTTTTTATTATTATTTTTACTTAGCTTGTAATTTTTTACAGACTGCATTTTGATTCATGTACACAAATGGGGTACATCATTTTGTTTCTATGGTTGTACAAAATGTAGATTCATACCATTCGTGTAATTATACATATACATAGGGTAATGATGTCTGTCTCATTCCACCATTTTTCATACTCCCTCCCTCTCATTTCCTTCTACATATTCTAAAGTTCCCCCATTACTCTATCATTCCCCACCCCCCACCCCCATTATATATCATTCTCCACTTATCAGGGAAAACATTCAGCCTTTGGTTTTTTGGGCTTGGCTTATTTCACTTAGCATGATATTCTCCAATTCCATCCATTTATTTGCAAATGCCATAATATTCTTCTTCTTTATGGCTGAATAGTATTCCATTGTAACCCTGATGCATTTTTGAATAGTCACCACAACAGCATTGCATCTGACAATATAAATTCAAGATATCAATTCAGGCACCTAGATTGCCTTTTTAAAATTTGTTAAATCATTTAACAATAATGAGTACTATTTTTAAAGCAGTAAAAAATTTTAAAAAATAAACTCAACAATTATCATGGCCACTTGATTTTTAAGAACTAAGCCACTCTTGCTGAATGCTCTGTAAGATAATGCCGCAAAACCATTTTTAGAAATCTCAGAATCATTAGGCTTAGTTCTCTGTTTCAAGATCAGATGTAGAAAAGTCAAAGGAAGGAAAAGAGGAACAGGGATGTTACATAGCAAACATTTTCCAAATTATGTTTGTTGTTGGAATATGGTGATGAGAGGAAGAAGACAGGCTGAAAATACAGGAATTAAAGTAAATTTAAGAAACACGGATTACACAAAGTTAAACAAGTTCCTTATCCTAAGACTTCCCAGCATCTTTAATATGCAAACATGCATCCTAAATCCTCAAAAGGGAGACAGGTATATAATTTGCAGTAGTATTCCAGAGAACTTTCTTTAGACATATAAGATTAAGGTTCATAGACGCTGCTCTTCAAAAACTTTAGTAAGCAAGTGCTATTACTTTTCTCAACAAACCAAGAGCAATACCTAAAGATCTGCTTTCTGATTTGCCCTGCCTTTCTTCTAGTGGGCAGGTACTTATGAAAAGAGAAATGTCCAGAAGATCAATAGCTGATAAGAGAACTTTCAAAGTGATTTGCCTGCAGGAAAAAAACAGTCAAGATTCAACTATAATTGTTCAAGGCTTATATATTCTTTTCAAAAAGTTAACAGTGAAAAATAAACAAAACCTTTTACAAAGTTTCTTAAAGAAAGTACAAAGAAATAACACATCAATTATTGAGTTATATGATTCAGAAGTAATGCTTGTGGAACTCGGGGAAAAAAAAAAAAAGCTATATGATGAACTCAAGATATGGCCTTGGAAGGAGCTGGCTGGCTGGCTGCCAACAGGCCTTGTAGAACAGGCTGCCCTGCTCAGTTTGCCAAGGTGCAAGGTCTAATCTTCAGCTGACAATGTCTCAGAGCAAACTAACTCTGGCAGCTACTTTATCCTAAACAAGTTCACAAAAGGTTAATATACAAGACAGACTAGCAATTTACTGATTTAGACAATAAGAAATCAAGTAAGAGGAACATCTTGTTGCAAATGCACTCTTTCCTCTAGACACCTAGATGTAAAGCCTTCATTAGGATCTGAAGACTGCTTTTAGAAGACTGCTTGGTAAGCATGGCATCCAAACAAATGGAACTGTTGTTCAATTTAAATATTTAATGGCATCAGGGTAAGGTTGAATGTTAAAAAAAAAGAAGAACCGATCACTGTCTTGCCCAGGGCCCCCTGACTACTGGAGGAAATGGCAATATTAACCTGGGTTTCCCAAAATGTAGCAGGACTGTGTGGATCAGAGGATGGCCGACATATCACTGAGCAAAACTGAGGTAAGATAGAAAAGAAATAAAAGATAGCTAGAAAGGAGACAAAAGGAGGACAAGGAAATATAACTTTAATCTGCAACTCTTATGATAAAGTTCCACATACCTTTACTCCCAAGTCAGGGTTCCCTCCTAAGTCTATAACTCCCAAATTTCTGAAAAATCTATAAATATTCACTCACGATCTTAAAGTTACTAGAAGTCCACCCACTTATGAAAACTGCTCTGCACACTAATGTATGTCTTTTTAGAATAGACTGAACAAAAGGAGATACAAAATCTACAATGTAGGGTACTTTCCCAAAAAACCTATGATACAGCATACTTTCCCAATGTTATCTACTGATCACAGAGGAGATGTCAACGTAAGGATCCTGAGAATTGCCAGATCACCATGAACTATCTAATGATCTACAGATTAAGGTCATCCCCACACTCTTCTATGCCCACCCTTCACCAAGTTTCCTTAAAAGAACAGCCTGACAACCCCAAAGATGTCTCTTATTCTTGAGATGGCCCACATTCTCCCTTCAATGTCTCTGCTTTCCTAAATAAATCTATCTGCCTCTAATTGTGGTATCCTTAAATTAATTTCTATGATGTACCCCACCAATCGTGACTTGAGGATGCCCCCTCTCCAGGAACTCCTTGGACTCTTTACTCGCCGTCCCTTACAAAGCCTGTAGAGACATTTTTATGAAGCACTAAAAAGTGTTAGGGAATTCCAAACAACAGATTGTCTGCATTATCAGTACAAAAATAAATGAGGTCATTTTAGGTAAATACTTATAAACCTGATGTCTTTATAAAAGTAAACAGAAATGGGGTTTCTTCCATCATAAGACAATGTAAGTTTTACTCTAAAATCAGAAGATGTCAAGTAATGAAAAATTACTTTAAGACACTATCTAATTTAATCATGATTAATATGTTCCTTCCATTTTTGTTACACACACACACACATATATATATATATATATATTACTCCAATAATCAGAGCAAAATCTGTACCTATTCATCTTTATAATGAAAGCATATGGGGAACATACTGAGCACCCAGTAAGCATTCTGTAAATAATGTAACTCAACTTGAATTTGACAAATTTTAAACTACATATGTATTTCATACATAGTAATCTCGCTTGGGTTAAACACTATAGGATCATTTGATATTGTGTTATAACTGTCAGAAACAAACCTTACTTGGAGACAGATACGCAGAAAAAGCCAGTGTTTCATCCTTAGTCTTGATTACATAGTACCTTTTTGGAGATTAGCTTAAAAAAACAAGAAAAAAAATTTTCCTTTTAACCAAAATTTTTTAAACCCAACAAAACTGTGTAGTGCTCAAATTATTTCATAGTACTATCTAGATAACTGGCATTTGTTTTATTGCAAATTCATTCCTCTAATGAATTTAACACTGTTCTTTGTCTTTTATTAAAGTTCTTTCTTTAGCCAGAAAAAGAACAGGATGCAATTTCCAAGTCTAGAATTCCTGGATGATAAAAACAACACTAGGTGCCCTTGAATTTCCTGTTCACATGTTTTCTCCAGACTCCCCTATTCATTAAGGGAGACACTACCAATAGTTAAGCCCAACATTCCTTAGTTTATCAAGCCTGGGGAAAGGAGATAACAAATCTGGCACCTAGACCACCTATAAATAGATGTGGTGTCTCCTACCACTTACCATCAAACTTCCAAAAGGGGAAAATAACTGCCTTACCTGACTGGTAAAAGAAACCATTTAACTGAAAGGTAGTTTTCACATACTACCTTTCAGAGGGACAGAGTACGCTTAATGCTACTAACTACATTGCCTTGCAGTATAAAAAAATCTTCCTAAATTCATTACTTGTAATCATAATGTCTGAAGGATATGGACAATAGGCCCCAGGGACCGTCCCTTATCTACAATTGTTCTACCCACTCTCCTGCCATGTGTGAGGAGACTTCTGTAGTAAACTGAAGCTTTTATCATTGCAATGGGATAAAACAGCAGCCCAGGCCTCAGCCAGAGGGGAGGCAGGAATGGAAAATAGGGGGAGCACTGAAGGGACAGAAGGACCTGGCCCCCACCTATAGCTGAACCAGCTGTCCCCAGTATAATAAGCCCCAGGGAATGTCCCTTATCTACAACTATTCCCCTACCTGCCCTCCAGCCCTGCCAGAAGTGAGTCCACCACCAGCAACCAACAAAATTCCTCCTATGACCTGGCCATGCTAAACCCTATAAAACCCAGACCCTTGTAGCCCATCGTCATTTTCCCTCTTGAAAATGTGCCCCTCTGTTGCTTAATAAAGCACTGCTGATTCATTGAGATCTGGAAGCTAATATAACCCAAATGGGGACAGACCTTGACAGTTCAGCAATGCCTTTTATTAAGGGGCAGAGTTAAGCTTCGGAGGGACACATTTTCAGGAGAGAAAATGGTAACTGGTCACAACAGGGGTCTGATTTTTATAGAGTTTGAGCGAGACCTGAATCATAGCAGAATGCTTCCGCTGGGCAGTCAGGGGGAATAGTTGGTCAAGTTCAAAGCCCAAGTCAGGGGGAGCAGTTGTTAAGGTTCAAAGCCCAAGGTCGCTGGGAAATGGTGCAAGTCCGGAAGTCCATTGTTTTCCTTCTCTCCCCAGGACCCATTGTCTGGGGGTAGTTAGTCCTCTTTTTCCTGGGGGTTGTTATCTTCCATATCCTTCAGAGCTGTCTCTATTTTCTTTCTGTATCCTCCTTCATTTGCTTTCAATACCCAGGGCTACCAATCCTTAGACTGGACACTGTATATGCTGAGTCCCTAATGACACAGCAGCCAGAGCCTCTTTATTCTTTGAGAAGGAGCTTGAAGGACAAGAAATTCACAGTCACTAACTTACTTTTATTACTCCAACTGAAGCCAGAATTAAGGACAGGTAGTTAGTGTAGAAATAGGGGATAGGGTCAAATCCAGGAAATGAAGCCCTGAAGCCATCTGCCTCTGGAAGGTGAAGACTGCCCCTGGAAGAATGGAAAGTCAAGGATCTCCGGAACTCACTGATTACCAAATTTACCTGCCTTTATCAAGGACTGCAAGCATGGAGCTGCTAATTAATGCCCCCTGGGCCCTTGCCTGGCTGAATCACCTTGGCCCTCCCCCTGCCCATGGCTCCTCACTTTATGCAAAACTGGGCCTAGACACTGTAGGCAGGAAGGAGAGATAAGCGGGGAGAGAACTGTTCAAACAAAAGAGACTTTAACCTATAAAAGATGTAGGGTGCACTCACTTCTTGGGACTTTAGAACATCAGCCATGACCCCCTTCTTGCTCCTGGGAGAAGTCTGTATTATTACCCTTAAATAAAACCTGCTTAATATGCTTGCCTTGGCGTGCTTCTCTAGTGTTCAAAATTCAACATTAGAGGGAGCAGAACTTGTCACCGTTAAACGGCGGGATCACAACCAATGTTCAATATAGACCTATCCTATGTGCCAGCACTATGCAAAGTACTGAGAGTATGAGATGGAGAAAACATAATTTCTGCCCTTAGGGAATTCACAACCTTTTGGGGACACAAAGCAAGAAGAAATCAGCTCTTTAAGAGAAAGCGTAGGCAAAGGTTTAATAATAGAAGGCGATGCTTGAACTTAATCTTGTGGGGGAGAAGACTATAGAAAGAGTTGACCAGTCAGATGGACACAGCAGAGGAGGTGCTGCAGTAAGGCACAAAACAGACAGACACACAGAACAGACTGAGTATATGTGTTTGAAACAGCAGATGATCAGGAGAGAAATGCAGATAAGGGTATGATAAGGTATCTTTCTGGCCATGTTAAAAAATTACCCTGACCATAGTGGGAGTTATTCTAGACTTTTAATTAAATGAAAACAGTCAATTAAGGACAGTTACAGTGTTTACCCAAATACCAAGAACTTTTCTGAGGAAGTTAACTGTTTTAATGTAATAGTCCCAACCAGCCTTAACATCTTATCTGATCTACACTCTGTGTGGATTATGCTAAGAGAGGAAGGATGGCAAAAAGGCTAGGAATGATTAGACTAGAGGAGTGTAAGCCAGGTTAAAAGGCCTCAATAATGAGTAGTTAGAGCTTACAAACTGGTTGTTTGCAGTCATGTTTTGTTTGGCTTGTGCTGTGATTTGGAAATTGAAAGATTTCACATGAAAACATCATTGTTGACAGTTCTGATTTTTACATATCTATTCAGCTAGAAAGATAACTGAAGCCATAAACAGTGGGCTTCTTCAAACTATTGTATCCCACCAGGGTCCAATTTTCTCCTTTGCATTTCCTTCACTCATTTTACTACCTGCCTGCTGCTAATCAGCATTTCAGAATGCTTGGTTTAGTACAGAGTAATGAAGGCCTAAATTAAGACGGTAGCAGAAAAACTGGATTGAAGGGTGAGAGGGTCCAGAGTGAGTATCTCAATGTTGCTTGTAAAGGAGGAATTACTAAAAGGTAAAACAACAATACAACAGGGGGAAAAGCATTAATTTAGAAGGCACATGTAATTTAAGATATCTTTATTTTATTCATGTGTATGATTTTTATATTTAGACATTTATAGAATCTATAGACATGAATTTAACAGCCTAAGGAAACCTTCAGAGAGCATGTGTCAGAGAAAAAGATTACGATGTTCTTGAGAATTATAAGATACCAGATTTATGGCTCTGTACTAGGAGTTTGGATGAATGACACGAACAAAGAATAGATATCTAATATACCCAAAAGAACTATCCTTCGCTTTGCCTTGTCAGCTAAGCCATGCTTCCCTGGGCTTACAACATCTCAACACTGTGAACTTTCTTCTAAATTTTATCTGTTTTAAATAATATGGTCAGTGGAAATTAAGACTAATTATTTTTTAAGAATAAAATTAAACTGGATAAAGTAGCACATGCCTATAATCCTGGAACACTGAGGCAAGCGCAAGTTCAAAGTCAACCTCAGCAACTTGACAAGACCCTGTTTCAAAATAAAAAGGAATGGGGATATAGCTCAGTAGTAAAGCACCCCTGGGTTCAATCCCCAGTATGCCCCAAAATAAGTAAAATTTAAAATTTATGCTTGAAAATGTTAATTTTAAAAGATGACATTTGGAAAGGGAAAAATAACCCTATAACCCTATTCACAAAAGTAGCAAGGAGGAAGAGATGGAGAACAACATCTTAACTATGTTAAGAATAACCTTGAACCAGGTGTGGTGGTGCCCGCCTATAATCCCAGTACCCTGAGAGGCTGAGGCAGGAGTAGCATGAATTCAAGGTCAGCCTCAGCAACTTAGCGAGGCCCTAAGCAACTCAGCAAGATCCTGTCACTAAATAAAATATAGAAAAGGGCTGGAGATGTGGCAGTGGTTAAGGGCCCCTCAGTTCAATTCCTGGTACCAAAAAAAAAAAAAAAATAGAATAACCTTGATTTTTAAAGGTGTTGACTTTTTATGAGGAAACCTAATCATAGACTGTGAGAGAAAGGGAAGAATTATTCAATGAATGGTATTAAAACAACTGGACATCTATTTGGGAAGAAAAAAATCAAGACAGATGTTCACTTCACTCTAAAAGGAAAAATAAACTCCAAATGGTTCAAAAAGGTAAACATAAAGATAAATGGTTAGATGGAAGGGAGGGAAAGAGGAAGGAAAGAAAATAAAAAGAAATTAAATGTCAAAAAATTATAAGAAACTGGAGGTGGTGGTATATGCCTGTAACCCCAGTGGCTTGGGAGGCTGAGGGAAGAGAATCACTAGTTCAAAGCTAGCCTCAGCAACTCAGCAAGACTCTGTCTCTAACTAAAATATAAAAAAAGGGCTGGGGATGTGGCTCAGTGGTTAAGTACCCCTGAGCTCAATCCCCATTACAAAAAACAATTAAGTATATGAATAAATGTTGGATACTTGAAAGTGAAAGAACTTCCTTGAAATCATCACAATGAAAAATAGTTAGGTATCCTTACACAAAAATTTGAAATACATTATATGTATCAAACAAGATTCAATTTGGGGGAAAAAAACTAATAACAGTGTATTTTACATACGCATACTAGTATACAATAAAAAAATTTCTTATTATATGTAAAGTTCATACATAGATTTTTTTAAATATCAAAGCTGTAAAGAGACAATAAAGATCCAAATAATAAGTGAGTAAATAACTGATTAACAATAAATAAATACATAAAAAGAGCTTAAGGATATATGAAAAAATTTCAATTTTACTAGTAAATTAAAGACATGGAAACATTAAAAGAATACAGTATGTTCCCTATATCAAAGTAGCCACAACTCGGGGAAAAGTTCTCTAGCTGGGGTCCCTCTGTCATTAGACACCTTTCTAGGGCATTATCATGCTTGTGTGAAATGGTAGAACATAACTTTTTCTGTCAAGAACCAAAAAATAAGTTTTCTCCTCTGACATAATTCTACCTTTAGGACTTTATCCTAAGGAAATACGCAAAATTGCAGCAAAGATTTGTATGGAGTTGTCTTTTCTAAATTAAAGCAGTATTTAAAATAACCACCAAACCACTTAAAACAACCCAAGTTGTTTGAAATTAGGTAAAATGGAATGAAGACAGCCTAAAGATGCTGAAATGAAGAAGAAATCCCACCCCCCCCCACCCTCCACTGGCAAAAATTAACAACATGACAATTATTGCTAGTAAATAAGCAGGATTCGATGGTCTATCCTTAGGGACAAGATAATCTCAACTACCTAAAAGTGGGGTTTAGAGTGAGAAATTACTGATAGTTTAAATTTTGTCCTTCATGATTTTTTTAATTTTCCCACATTCTCATGATGAGCAAACAACCACTTTTACAATCAAGAAAAAACAAAACAAAACAAAACAAAACAAAAACTAAGAGTGATGGATGGAGTGAGGGTGCCGGAGGTGGGGTGGTAAAAAGGAATCAACTTGTACTCTTCAGCACACACAGGTAGGTTTACAGTATACTTGGATTTTTCCTATGAACCAAATTCTTAGTGATGGTTTAGTGGAGGATTATGCAGAGTGGCAAGAGTTGGATGTCAAGGAAAAACTAAAGACAAACAAGATTAATGCGAGAAATTTTGCAGAAAAATTTTCAATAATATTTTAGACACCTTTTAGGAAATAGTTTCATAGTGGCTTGCATCTGTACATATATATAATGGCTCTCTACTCTCCTGAAGATTTGAAAGGCCCATATGAAAACCAAAAAGTAGGGCAGCACAAAACTTAGCTCAATCACCTTCAAATCTCATTTAGGCAAGAGAAACCCTCTTCCAAAGCATGCAAAGAGGAAAAAAATGAACATTCTAGAATTAAAGAAGTTGCCCAACCCCTCTTACTCCCTCTTCCTCTTTTAAGAAAACTAATGTTTAATTCAAACACCAGTACAGTCCAAAATGCAGATTTGGTACTAAAAGGTGAAGGCTGGTGTGACCTGAGAACAACCAATGAATGGACAAGGCAGGAAAACGAAGAGTGGTGAGAGGTGGTGTGACATCCTGGTAAAGGGAAGGGAGGAGCAAGCTTGGGAAGCAGCCGGGAGGGATGAATCACCCAGTGGCCAGACTATAAAAAGTTTGGTCATCTTAACACTTGCTTTTCATTTTCTTAAAAGTAAACTTCTAATAAGAAAGACAGGGAGGGACAGACAGCATTTGCATAGAAGTCAGGATATAAAACATACATTTCTCAAGTAAACACATGATATTAATTTCAAGTATAAAGTCATATTTTAATTTCCCATTCATTCAAAGCTTCTACATCATTGACTAACTTTGGAAGACACTTGTGTGCATTTCTCAATCGTACTAATTTCTTAACTTTAATTTTAAAATTTTGTGTCATGTTGTTTGCTCTTCCTTTTAAATGAAAACTACTCCCTGAAAGAGATCAAACTAAGTTAACAACTTAAGAGCCAGAAGCAGCAGGCCTTTGGGGAGGGGAAGCAAAAATTAGATAAGACTAAAATTAGAACATGATATCATCAAGTTTATAGTTTTAAGAGCTAAGTAGCAATGGGTTACTTTGAGTTATTTTGAGTCATTTAAACTCTCCCAAGAGACTTTTTTGACCATCACAAGTGACCAAAGAAAACTGCTTCCAAATAATAGGAGATATACCATATGACTCATCATTCTCCGATATTATGTTAAACACTCAGATCACTTGACTTCTGCAACCCTGAGAAAATCCAGAGGGTATCCACCTCATTAAGACACCAGACACGAAAAACTTCAAGACAGAAAAAAAAATTTTAATTGCCAAAGACCATTAATAACTGAAAAACCTATCACCTAAGCACTGAACAGGATCATGTCACTTTGGTGGTTTGTGATCCTTAGAATACAATTCTGGATTATTTGGAAAACAAATATAGGAAGAAAAAAAACACCTAAAATGGAATAAAAAAGTAAATTGTATAGCTGGTTGTCATCAAGGATATCCTGTAATTCAACTAAGGACTCTGGCAAACCCTACCATAAATCACTTTATGCGTTCAATTCTGTTTTGCATTTTTCTAGACTCTACTGCAGGTCTAAAATGGCAAATTTAATTCACCATGGGACAAAACTGTTAGAATCATGGAATTTGAAGTCAATTGTCATTATAGAAGTAGGTCATCTTTAAATGATATAGAAACTAACAACTGCCATTAAGTGACAGAGACCAGGTTATGTAGTCCATTTCTCTCAATTTATAGAGATGAAACCCATAAACACTTAGATATTTGATGGAAAAGGTTGGACTAGAATAGGTTACTTGACCCTCAGGTGGAGCTTCCACCATGGCTGGAGAGGGCATAGTGCAGTAGTGTCTCTAAAATACTGTACTACCCTGCCTGCGAATGGCTAGATCTTAGACCACCACTATCCAAGGGCTGTGTTCTGGGTTCCAGTATCTATTAGATCTAAGGTAGATTTCCAAGACTAACACTAAGTCACTACTTCCTCCTACCTTATGTTTACAGATATGAGGATGAAATAATTGTTTTCTGTATCCTTGTTCAGATAACTGAAGAGTGACATTTTACCCCAAACTTTCTGGAAATCAAAATATGACTACAGGTTTCCTGAAAGTCATTTTGAATATGAAAGCTGGTTACATTAAGTGATGTGAATTCAGCTTGGGACCCTACCTCTGTCTATAATTACCTTGTTAAAAAAGGGTGGCCCAAGAGGGGTTTTTAAAATCTTATGCACTGTATGGAGACATGGGCACTCTTTGACCAAGACATCTAAGCATAAAGGTAAAACTAAGTGTACCTATATTCAGATCTCTGGAATTGCCATACTTATTTGGAAAAAAGAGATTTCTAAAATATAAAAGTAAAATGTTTCATGTGAAAATATCCAGACATACAAGCATTGCAAAGTGAAAGTGACCCCATGATCCTATCTTCCATAATATTCAGTTTTAACTGCTAAGTGAGAGACTGGAGTTAGACAGCCTTGATTTAAATTCTGGTTCTGTCACTTACCAACTGTGAGAACTCTCAGGGTGTCATGTCCTTATCTAAAAAATAAAGAATGATAGCATGTGAAAATTAATAACTATTGTTTATTGAGTATAATGTGTAGGCATTGTTCCAAGCACTTGAAATGTTAGCTAATTTTAATAAAGCGACTGATATGTCTAAGTACTCAGAAACATGCCTGAGACTCAATCAAATGTTCATTAAACATTAACTGTTGCTATGCTCTTATAAAACTAATATATAGATAAACATACATAACAGTTTTATTAACGGGCTCAAATAAGCTATTCTGTAATTTGCTTTTTCCCTTATGACCTTGTAGATACCCTCTGATATTAATACAAGTAGAACCACTTCATCCTTTTTAGGCAACACACAGTAATATTTTCTAACATATAATAAGTCATTTTGTGTTTGGCTTATTCTTAGCATGATATTCTCCAACTCCATCCATAAGCCAAACCAAAATACCAAAGGCCAAATGTTTTCTCTGATATGTGGATGTTAATTCACAACAAAAGGGGGGTGGCTAGGGAAGAATAGAAGTACTTTATATTACGTAGAGGGGAGTGGAGGGAGGGAAAAGGGTATAGGGGTAGGAAGGACAGTAGAGTGAAACAGACATTATTACCTCATGCATATATATGACTGCACGACTGATGTGACGCTACAATTTGTACAATCAGAAAATGAGAAATTATACTCTATTTATGTATGATTTATCAAAATGTATAAATGCATTCTATTGTCATGTACAACTAGATAAATACAATTTTTTAAAGTGAAAAAATAAATCATACAGTTAGATGTAGTAGAGCCAGGATTTGATTTTAAGGGTCTCTGAAATTAAACCACCATAGCATGCTGCACCTTCCATGGGTTTTATGCCAACATCCACTAACAGATGTTCAGATGGTTTCCACCAAGGGGGGTATATTTATAGCAATGCTTCAGTGAACATACTGGATCACAGATTTTGTACCCTTTTTATTATTATTATTATTTCCTTATACTCTTCCAGATGTACAATTACTGAGTCAAAGGACATTCACATTTAAAAATCTGACACATACTACAGAGAGAGTACCAATTGACCATATATAGTTAAATGACAGAGTCAATCCTGGACAATGCCCACCATTTTAAACTTTGCCGGTCTAAGAAGTTAAAAAGAACATCTTTGTCTCCATGAGCAAGGTCCTGGATTTAGTTTCCCAGGACCACCAAAAATCCAAAATACTCAAAAAACCAGAACACCTTACTTTTATACAGTTCTTTATCTAAATGAGTTAAGCATATTTTTATGATTTTAAATAAGTATTTATTCTCTTATAAGCCTGCCTGATTTGTCTTTTGTCCACTTCTGCATTAAAAAATTCATTTATTTTTAAGAGATTCAGACCATATTTCAACAATAGGATTCAGTTCTTTTTAAATGACCAAAATCATTCCATAATGCCAATATTTAAGTAACTTCAATTTATACAGTCTAAGTAAAAAGAGAATATTTTAGCTCATGTAGGAACTATAGTTATTACTTTAGAACAGGTACTTTCTGATAAATCAATACTACTACCATACAACTCAAAGGTTGAGAATGTAAGTAGAAATAGATTTCCAAATTCAGATTTTCTGTTATTCAGATGTGATGTGAAAACTTTATTGGATCAGCATATATAAATCCTTTGTTAAAATAATGACAATTTTCTTTTCAAAAGAAAATTTTCCAGCTTTGATCATAATTCTTTGGAAATCGATTAAGCACTATCATTCTTGGGGCTGAGGGTATAAGAAAGAAGATAAAAAAAAAAAGTAAGAAAGGAAGAATGATGAACCATTTATTAAACATTTTGTCTATGCCAAACAGTACTATGTGCATTATCTCAATCTTCATGACCACATGAAGTAGGTACTACTATTCCATTTTACTTGCCAGCGGCTTCTGAACAAGAAAGTGGCAGAGCTGGGATATGAACCCTTCCTGACTGGAAAGCTACTATAACCACCAGGCACACTCTTTATAATATAACCAGATTCACTCAGTTAAACAAAGCCAAGGCCAAAAATAAACCTGTAATTTCCTAAAGGCAACTACAGAGAATCACCTTATTTATTTTTGGTACATCTTACATGACTGTATAATTCGTGGTTTTAAAAAACTTAAAGGATTAATTTCTCTCTCCTAACAAGGACAAGGTTGTGTTACTCCTTTTCCCAATCTGTCTTCTTGCACAAACAGCTCTAAAAACTTTGTAAAGGACTTATAATCTCTGTCAGGAATCTGCAATTATTTCAGATTTTTAAAGTATATATTGTCTGTGCATGATGTCCTCACTGACTTACCTAGGAAACAGGGGAGAAGTATTAGAATGCCTTAGAATGCTTTACCATTTGAGCAGGAAGATTAATCAGGCAGAATCCCGCAAAGATGCCATCAACTGGGAGTTAGGGGTGAAGTCCAGGTCTGGGACTGCATCTAGATGGGTTCCCAGGAGCCCTGAAATAGCCTCAGAAGGCCAAAAAGGGAAAGTTGCTCTGCTACTGTCTACTAGTAGTGACAAGAGAGTCCCTCTTATTTATCTTTGTGGCAGCTTATAGTCAGAAAGTACTTACACCTAACCTAATTTTCTCCCACTGAAATTCAAATTTACTTTTTTCATACTTTCCATAAAAATGAAAAAGTTCACTGCAGCAACTTGCCCAAATTCTCCCAGCAAGTACAACAAAAAAAGCTGAAACCTGTACCTTCTTTGAAGTATCTTTGATTTTTCTTTTCATTATATAACCAAAAGTTCTTAAACTTTCCATGCATTTTGCTAAGTTCTTTATAATAAACCTTAATTTTCTCTTTTTCCATTATAAAATTGGGGGAAAAACACCCCCCCCCAAGGTTTCATAAAACTAGAGTCATACTTAAAAATATTGAAAAAAAATTTTAAACTAAGAGGAAAAAAGTATCCTAAGATTTAGAAGCTTGAGTATAAGCAACTTACCTTTTTCATTTGAAACAGTCCATTTTGAGACTACTGTGTGTTCCATCAAGATTATCCATTTATCAACACAGCTAAACCAAACTATTTTCATAGCTATATTTTGACATCTGGTTGGGAAGACCCTCCCCTCCTAGCTCCCCCCAAAATTCATTTGAATTTTAGAATCTGCTATAAATTAAATTTTTAAATACTTTTGGCATTTTTATTTGGTAACATTTTTTTTCTTTTCTTGTCTGGGTACACTGGGGATTGGACCGGCAGCATTCTACCACTGAGCTGCATCCCCATTTTTTATTTTGAAACAGGGTCTAAATTGCCCTGGCTGACCTTGATTTTCAATCAGTCTCCTGAGTAGCTGGGATTACAAGCATGTGCCACAAAGCCCAGCTGGTACTGTCTTTTGAAAAGAGAAAAAGCATGGTTTAAACTATCCCAATCTCAGTCTTAACCTTAAATTGATTTGCAAAAATATCCTGTCACCAGGGGGACAAGCATCCAAATTGAAGGTTACAGTTTATTACAGTTCCTTTAAAAAAAGTTGCATGACAGTATCTTATTATCGATTATAGAAAACAAGATATTAAAAACCCTATTCGGTGGTGTTTACAAGACATTTAGGTTTTCAGGATGACCAGAGATATAAAAAGTTAGAAAAACTAGTGAAACTGATAGTTCCACTGGCTTTAGGAAAGGCTAACCAAATAATTACACCATAGCATCTGTCATGTACTGCACACTATGCTAGCAGAAAGGGACCTGGAGAATAAGATATAATATGAGCACTCTAAGAGGTCATCATGTTGTTGAAATAAAGTAAGGTTAGCCCCATATAAACAATTAGTACAAAAACAATCAGCTGGGTGGGCCTTTCTGCTATAAGCAGGGCTTTAGAATCAAAATATCAGTGAGGGCTACAAATGCTCCAGAAAAAGTAATAAATCAGGTAGCTCAGTCCTAGCTTAACTAAATGCTTGAGGTTATCGGAAATTTAGTGACAGCTATTTAGAAACCCATGAAATTTGTATAATATAGCAAAGCTATGCTCTACTAACAGTACCCTAAACAAAGCACAGAGATCTTATAAGCAAGCACCTCTCATTGTTCTTGCAGCAGCTGAGTATGCTAGTGCATACCCATAAACTGTGGTCACCACTAGATTAATTAATGGGAAACTCCCATTAATTTATTAATTACATTAACACTTTGTGGCTCATAGGCTATTCCACACTGGAACCTGATCCTGCTCTATTCATACATGACCTGAAAAGTCCCTACTCCACAGAAACTGCACCCAGTTTCCTGACATCATGGAAATTTACTGATTCACTCAGAAGACTTAGTATGTGGGCTCATTTATTTGTGGAAGGAGGTAGTTCTTTCCAAAATTACTGACTCAGAAATTTTTACAGGCACTAGGTCTGTTTAAAAAATAAAAAAATAAAGGAAAAAATTATTATTTTTTTTAAGTTGAATAAACAGGATGAGCACTATGTCTCCTTCCAAGGAGCAAAAACTAATGCTAAACATAGCTGGGGAAATTGCTCAGGAAGAACTGGGGTAGAAACTTGCTTTTAAAAATTTAAATTATATGCAAACTCTACAGTTATTTAATTTTTTAAAATTTATTCTTTTAATTGACATAAAAATTGTGCATATTAATGAGATATCATGTAATGTTTTGATATATGTATATATTATGTAATGTTCAAATCAGGGTAGTCATTTACTTTTTAAAACATTACTAGATAAATGCAAGGCAGTACATCTCCACTACTTCTCTGCCCATCTGACGTTGCAGAAAACATGACTCAGGAGGCTAGACAGCTATTCCTTCTTCAAGTATTTTCTTTGCAAATGCACAGAAAATTTATCTGTGAGTTGGTTTTAAGGCAGTTTCCCTAAAACCAGGAAATAAAGACTATTTAACCCTCTGAGGTTCCTTCTTGTCTTCTTTCTTTGTCTAAAATTTTTAAAGGTTGTTACTGGTACTTAAAACAGAACACAGCAAGTGTGTAGGTTTCACACACATGCCTCAGGATTCTTCTAATGAAATACATTGTAAATAATTTATAAAACACTATACATCATACATTATAGCTTTATATTAAGTGAACCAGAGAATATGGTGGGTTGTGTATTTTTAGAAGTCGAATAAATACTGTTATTTAGTTCCCTAAATAACTTCAAAAGTTGTGAAGATAAAATGAAAGATAAAACTGCTTTATAGAAGACAAGGCACTATTCAATCTAAGGATATACCTGTGTTGAAATAATAAAAATTCTACATTCAGGATACTAATTATTTCTGGAAGGGGAGAAAAGAAAAGGATTACCAAGGCATCTCAAATCTACCTGTAAGGTCCTGTTACTTAAATGAAAACCAAGGCAAACATGGTAAAATAGCAATACTTGATAAAGTTGTGCAGTGGACACATGAATGTCCTTTATATTTTAATCTAATTAATGTATGTGTATAATTCATAATTAAATTTTTAATTATAAACTTATAATGTCATTTTAAGAAATTAAAAATAACAAAGATTTTAAGGAATTTTAAAGGTTCTTTTTTTATTTTATAAATTTTTTTTTTTTTTTTTTTTTTTTTTTGGGTGCTGGGGATCGAACCCAGGGTCTTATGCTTATAAGGCAAGCACTCTACCGACTGAGCTATCTCCCCAGCCCCTAGATTTTTAAATTTTATTCTTATTTTACTTATTGTGGTGCTAGATTGAACCCAGGGCCTCACATAAGTGCTCATCCACTGAGCTATATCCCCAGGCCTTTTGAAATTTTATTTTGAGATAGGGTCTCAACTAAATCATCCAAACTGGCTTTGAATTTGCTATCCTCCTGCCTCAGCCTCCTGAGTAGCTGAGATTACAGGTCTGTATCATGAAGCCTGGCTGGGTAAACATTTTTTAAATCTACTGAACTTTACACATAGAAGTATTATGACTATGCAGAATACCAGAGGGAATTATATTTGGATAACTAATAATATATCCTATACACACTAAAATATTGCCAGATGAAATAATATAACATCAAGAATTTGCTACAAAAAATAAGAGAGTAGGTGTGTGGGCATATATTATACTTTTCTATTTACTTTTGTATTCATTTAAATTTTTCCAAAATAAAGGTTTTTTTTTTTTTTAAAGACCAAATCTAAAATAAATGACTTAACTTTCATCACATTAAAAGTCTTGCCTTCATTTCTATTTGTTAGGTTTATCTATGGCAAGGGGATCACACAGTTGGGTCAAAGTTAGTCCCTATGCTACCACCAGACAACCATGTGCCCTTATCTAAGTTACTCAGTCTCTTTGGTTCTGAGTTTATCCACTGAAAAAATAAAAAGGCTGGGTAAGATATATAAGCCCCCTTTTAGCCATAATATGATTGTTGGATTTGTAAATGTATATTATACTTAAGAAATGCGTTACTAATCATACACTAAACATATGGGAGTATCTTTAATCCCTCATTTATTTATTTCACAAACATTTAGAGAATGCATGCTATATGCCAGGGAGTATAACATGTGGGTATAAAACAAAGTTAAATGATGCTGAATCTCAGCCTTCACAATCCAATGTAATCATGGAAGACAGATGTATAAACAAATGACAACAAAATGTAAGCATGATGATAGGGATGATGGAGTTGAAAATACCAAAAGGCCTTCATAATGTATGAAAGCAGAAACTGTAAATAGTTTTATATGCAGGAGGGAGAGAGAATGTGGCAGGAGATGGGACTAGATAGGAAAGTTGAGACCAGTTTGAGAAGGACATGAATGTGATGCAAGGAATTTGAATAGATCTTGAAAAGTGATAAAGAAGCCATTTTAGTGAATTTAAGCCTGGAAATGATGTGATACAATTTACATTTTTAGATAAATTGCTGATGCAGAAAAATAGATTAGATGTTTACTCAAAGTCTGAAGAACAGAGAAAGTGGGGGAAGAAAGGAAAGGAGGTTACCTAGTAGTTGTGAGATAAACTAAAATGGTCCAGCAGGATACGATTAGGGCTTGAATCACAGGAGAAATAGCGGAGATTTCTGAGCTCCTCTTACAACATTTTCTTGGATTTGGGAATAGAGAAAAGACAGTTAAATGAGTATGTAACTATGAATACACAATAAAGGTAATAAACTCCTCCAAAGTATAAATATTTTAGAAATGCAGATTTTAGGTATTCTATTATAATTAACCTGCCTGCCCCCCATCTTTCAAGGTAACACTGAAACCACAGCATGAAACAATAGTATCTATTAGAAAATTAGAAACTGCCTGGGTTGGGGTTGTGGCTCAGTGGTAGAGCACTTGCCTAGCGCATGTGAGGCACTGGGTTCGATCTCAGCACCACATAGAAATAAGTAAGTCAATAAATAAATAAAGGCACTGTGTGTACCTACAGCTAAAAAAAGGAAGAAAAAAGAAAACTGCCTATCTTTAACTTCTTATATTTCTAGATTTTTCTCAGCAGTAAAGCTGTGGTATACCAAACATCAAAACCTGGAAATCTGATCATTTCTATTCCAAACTTTATTAAAATTTAATAGCATTTCAAATGTTACTGACAATAACAATACATAATTAATAATAATTAACCAAACATTAATTGTGTGCCAGGCAATATGCTTAATACTTGATACACATTATCTCATTTGATTTTGATCCTCACGTACATAATGTTACTGCCATTCTGCAGAAAACACTGGGGCTCAAGGGAGATATGTATCTTCAAATAATCAAAGACTCAACAGCTCAGGACTCTTCCCTACCATTCAGTACCTACTCCTCCCAAACCACGTGAGGCAGGCAGACAGGTATTATCATCATTATTTTAACGTTAAAAATCTGAGGCTCAGAAAGCTAACTAGATTTACCTAAGGTAACACATTTAGAAATCAAGCTACCAGAAGACTCCTAATCCAGGCCCACTCCACTCAACTTCTAAGCTTGATCTTGCTCCATGAAACAAATCAAAATTGATCCACGGGGATCAGCAGAGTAGAAAATCTCCACCCTTGAGAAAAAAAAAAAAGATAAATACACACAATAAAGAAGAAAACGGTGAAACACAAATGGTTTTGTCAACAGGGTATAAAGGTCAGGAAGTTTGTTTGTTTTTCTTTAACCTTGCAGTTTCTTTTTGACACATCAAGGTCATCTTTAACTCAAATCCTAAAGGTAGTAGTGAAATTATGCTAATAAAATCACACATTTCAGCTTTCTAATCTGTTAGTTTATTTTTGCTTTCCCAATATTTCTTGATATGCATCTTTTAAAGTCCACAATGAGCTGTCAAAGTTTTCAGCATATATCGGAGACTTGGGAAAAGGTTAAAGAGCAGTTTTATGTTCCCAACCCACCTGGGAAACATCTACAATGAATCTTTACAGAATCTCTTGCTGAGGAGCACACAGGTGCAACATTTCTCTGCTGCCCTGGTATTGTACTGGAGGAGGACCGGCTGTGAAAGAGGCATTAAAACAAACCATAGTTAGGGGGCAAATTTCTCATAAGTGACTCCATCTCTTAAGGCATTTGGCTGTTGACAAGATGATCCCGCCCTTGAATACACGGAAGTTGCACCCAGTCCCACAAAGCACAGATTCAGTCACCACAACAGAAGCCTGAATTTCCTTCCAAGACAAATATGGAATTTAATCTGTATGATGCTTTGAATACAATTAACTAATTTTTAATCCTTTATTATGACCATACAAAGGGGGGAAAAGAGCTACTTTCTCAGTCCTTCCTTGAGGGGGAAGCAATAGAGGAAAAAGCATAATATTTAAAGCCCACAGCAAAGTTTAGAAATTTTTCCATTAATATACACACCCTAGCTGAGTCATCAGGCCTAACAGCCCACAGTAGATCACCTCAGTACCATCTTTCCTATACATGGTCATCTACTCTGTGCTAATTCTCCTTGAAACTGAATGGGTAAGAAGCAAAAACAAGTTTCATTCTTTGTGATTACTCAGTAAATCCTATAGTTTTTAGAGTAAATACACTGACCTTTATCCACTGAAGTCTATAGTTAACAAAAGTAGTAACAGCAACCTAAAGAGAATTGTTTCATGAACCAAGTAGAATGCTTACATCCAAAATGAGAACCAGGAGGAAGAAACTGGAGGTGGGAAGCATGGGGTGTCGCATGATGTAGCCCATGCCGGTACTTGTGGGCTTAAGTGATCCTCCTGCCTCAGCTTCCCAAGTAGCTAGACTCACAGGCATATGCCATGATGCCCGGCTAAGGGATATTCTTTTAACCTACAGTTGAGTAGATACTTTTCAAACGTTTAGCTCCTTCCCAAATAGTTGTATATGAGTTTTTTTGTATATACCACAGTTTCTTTATCCACGTGGTAGGAATCTACATCATGCACAACCATACAAACGAAAAGATGTACCCCATTTGTGTACAATGAATCAAGATGCAGTCTGTAAAAATAAAAAATAATTTTTTAAAAAAAGTTTCTATGTTGCAATCTTTCAGGATGGCTTTAGCACAATTGGAGAGGAACTATCCAAGTTCAAAAACTGGTTGGACTCCTCTGTGGTATTTTTTTAAACTACTGTCTCCAAATATTTGTATATGGTATATAGAGAATGGAAACTACAGGCTAGGACTTTCCTGAAATCTTTGATAGGTCATGGTCCACTCACAAAGATCCAAAGCTGTTCAATGGAAGCCTGATCCATCATACACTTCCATCAGGCAACCCCCACTCCAAGCTTTACTCCTATCTTATAAATTCACGATCCCATGTACCATGCTGCAAATGTGCTTTCCCACTCTCTCACCATCACATTTTAAAAAGAGTAAAACTAAAAATGAATGAATGTTTCTTCAAGTTGATAAATTAAAGTCTACTTGTACGACACTGCAACTAGACTGCCTAGTTCAAATTTCTGATTCCATTCTTGCTAGCTGTGTGATCTTAAGCAAGTTATTTCATCTGTCTGAATCTAGGTTTTCTTATTGCTCAAAAGGATTACTGTGAGTTAATACAGATTAAGCACTCAGGATAGTCCTGAACATGTGGCAAATGGTCAGTTGGAAGAAACTATTATTATTATCACTGCTGCCATCACTGTTATCTTTACAATTATATTACTAACATGTCCCTTTTACCATTCTTCCAATAAGTGGAAAAGTCTATCAAGAGATAAAGTGAAGGGCTGGGGAGATAGCTCAGTTGGTAGAGTGCTTGCCTCACAAGCACAAAGCCCTGGGTTCAATCCCCAGCACCACCAAAAAAAAAAAAAAAAAAGAGAGAGAGAGATAAAGTGAGGGGCCGGGGTTGTAACTCAGTGGTGGAACCCTTGCCTCCCACGTGTGAGGTACTGGGTTCAATCCTCAGCACCACATAAAAATAAATAAATTAATTAAATAAAGGTATTGTATCATCTACAACTAAAAATATTTTTAAAAAAGATAATGTGAATCTCTTAACTATTTATTACACTAAAATAAATAATACCTGATTGGTCAGCAAGTTACATATGCCAAAGAATATGTCTGTGATTTAACATCGGAGAGACCAGGGTAAAATAACAGTTTAAGATTTATTTGCATCTCTTATAGGCAACCGTTATAGAGTTCAGGCAGTTCCTGTTATGAATGTTAAACTTTGGAACATATCATTAGTCAAAAATGTTTTGTCTTTAAAATAATCATAAGGTATTTGGAGAGACAGATGCATCTGTAACTAGCCTACAACATGGAAGATAAAAATATAGCAGTTTGAACAGAGAATTAAATGGGGTTAATCTTTTTCCTGGAGAAGGAAGGAGAGAAGCGGGGGAGCAGTAGTATATGGTACTGAAGATTGAAAGCTATGTGTTATGAAACACAACATATGTATCACAAATATGTCATAGTTATAAATATGTAGATAATCAAGATTATGTATAAAATTTAATTTCTATATAATAAAATCCTAAGCTAAAAAAATAACATCAAATAATTAAAAATAAACCACAAACTAGCAGAAGATATTTGTAACACATAAAAAGAAAATATTCAATACAACAATAATATAATGTTATTCTTATATAATTATATTTTAGGCACAAAACAATATACCATCTAAAATACGTGAAGACTTTCTATGAATCAATAAGGAAAATACAAACAACAAAATGTAAAATGGGAAAAAAAAAAAAAAAAAAACTCCAAATAGGAATTTCACAGAACAGAAAAAGGAAATAAACAATGAAAGATGCTCAACTATGATTCTAATCAGGAAAATGAACATTAAAACTTCAACAAGGTGTCATTTCATACTCCAAGCTGGCAAAAACTTAAAAGATTTTTTGTCAATACCCAGTTTCATTGAAGAACAACAATGGTAATACTTATCCCTTTCAGATGAAAGTATAAATTAGTACCACTGCTTTGAAGAACTGTCTGATGCTACTCATGGAGCTGAACTAGCATGTGCTCAATGACCAAACAATTCCACTCTTGGGTGTAAATTGTTAAAATACACCCAATATATGGAAAGGGAGACAGTGCACAACAATGCTCACTGAAGCAATGTTTCTACAGATGAAAAAATAGGAAACAACACAAATGACCACCAACAAAAGTAGAATTAAAAACAAAACAAAACACTGTGGTATAGTCATATAATGGAAAACAAAAATGAACAAAGTACATTTATAGGGATGAATTTCAGAAACATGTTGAAATAAGAAGTCAGTCACAGAAGAAACTGTTTCGTATATAAGGTTCAAAAAAAACCTAAAAAATAATAATGACTTAGTGAGATGTACCATTAAGTGATGAAACTACACATAAAAGCAAAGAAATGGTCAGGAGCAGTGACTCACTCCTGTAATCCCAGAGACTGGGGAGGCTGAGGCAAGAGGATCTTGAATTCAAAGCCAGCCTCAGCAAAAGCAAGGTGCTAAGCAACTCAGTGAGACCCTATCTCTAAAAGAAATACAAAATAAGGTTGGGGATGTGGCTCAGTGGTCAAGTGCCGGTGAAGTCAGTACAGGGTAACAAAAAAAAAAAAAAAAAAAAAAAAAAAGGAAAGGAATGTTTATAGCTAAATTAAAGATAATAGCTGCCACTGGGAAGAAGGGATAATAGGAAATGCTTGGGAAAAAAATACATGGGGGACTGGAGATATAGCTCAGTTGGTAGAGTGCTTGCCTAGCATGCAAAAAGCCCTGGGTTCAATCCCCAGTATCACAAAAAATAAAAAGAATACACGGGGATACTGGTCAAGTTCTCATTTTTAAACAAATTAGTGCATACTAATAGAACTGTGGGTTTCATTGTATCATATTTGTAAAAGTTCTACTTTATCTCCATGGTGGACACTTTCATGTAGGTTTCATTATTTTTCTTCATATTGTACCGATACATTTTACATTCTCTTATGTGCCACACTTCAAAATTTTTAAAAAGCAACTTAGTATTTATTTCCTTTAGCTGAATGCTAGGTTAGTCTACATGATAAATTCATCTTTGGAACAATGTATACTAGGAAAGCTACTATTCAAAGTAGGAAAAGTAACTACATTAGGATAAAAAACTCAAAACCTGCAACAGAAACAAAATCCTAAAACTCCTAAAATGGAGTAAAAACAATTCATAAGCAGAAAACCAGAAAGTAATGATAAAAAGCAGCATTTGTCCAACTGTGTTCTACAAAACACATTTTTCTTAAATATGTCTGAGAAAGATGAGTCCTAAGAGTAAAATAAGTTGGGAAAGTATTAGGCTAAATGAGTGCATCTCCTAAGGAAGGAATAGAATTCCCAAGTCCTTGACTCTGGAATCTTATCTACATAGCAATTTACACAGTGATTCTCCTAGGACTTGTGTTTCATATAACACAATTTGGGAAATACTTTATAAAAGGTCATACCAGGTAGAATAATGTCTCCTAGAACAATGGAAGAACAAGAGAGAAATACTCCAAAAAAAGGTACCAGGGCATCCTGTAGCTGACCTATCCAAACATATCCCTGGACAACTAGGATCAAACTTCATAACCAAAGAGACATCTTTAGGAACTAAATGAATGACTACTTTCTATGTGTGAAAAATGGACACAACTTTTCTGTGATTCCCCTGGGAGCGACCCCCACCCCCCAAAAAAAAGGTTGCAGACATAAAATACAAAAGAAATGATCCAGGTGGAATATCAGAATTTCAACATTTAGGGTATGACAGACTAATAGAGGGTATTTTTAATATAAGTTTAGTTTAACAGAAGTTTCCAGCACAAGAAAAAAAATTTTTTTCAAATCAAATCCCTTAGTTAAAAGGTTCTTTCATTAATTTTCTTTAATAAAATTAGGATTCTCTAATTTTCTACTAAAAATGTCCCAAGTACAAGGAATGTGCGAACTGGATCTGAAAATTCTTCATAATATGCTTTTCTTACCATAGGAAAATAAAATGATAATGCCCTTTGAAAGAAAAGACAAATACCTCGCATTTATTCTTTAAAATTCTTTAGATCACCATCATAAACCCACTTAATTCCTCTTAGAAAATTAACTTCTAAGTGGCAATAAAAAATATTTTTAAAAAATATTTTTAGTTGCAGATAGACATAACCTTATTTTATTTATTTATATGTGGTACTGAGGATCGAACCTAGTGCCTCACACATGCTAGGCAAGTACTCTACCACTGAGTCACAACGCCAGCCCAATAAAAAATATTTTTAAGAAAAAAGTTGTCAGTTACAATGTCTTTGCCATCTCAAAACGTTAAAATATGACTTGTAAAGAGCTAAACATCTATCATTTTGAAACCATGAGGATGCAAACTGGAAAATAAGGTATTGCCAGAAATTTCTGCCGAGTAAAGGCTAACAGACTGTCTTGTTCAGAGGGCTCTTGGCAGAGTGGCAATCATTTACCTTGGCTATTTCCCATAACCCAGGCCATTCCTCAACCTACATGTTCAGAAACTGGATTTTATCAGCATCGGTAGGATAGCTGCATCTTTGAGAAGCAACAAAATTAACATAGGTTCGACAAAAATCAGAACACAATTTATTAATGTAGAATGACAAATACAACTGTGACAGCCACAGACACAATGCACATACCTTTAATCCCAGTGGTTGGAAGACTGAGGCAGGAAGATCTCAAGTTCAAAGCCAGCCTCAGCAACTTAAGTGAGGCCCTAAGCAACTTAGCAAGACCCATCTCAAAATAAAAAATAAAAAGGGCTGGGGATGTAGCTCAGTGGTTAAGCACCCTAGACTCAATTCCTGGTTTAAAAAAAATGTGTGTGTATGTGTATACAACTACGACAGAAATAGGAATGCCTGTTTATGGACATATGTGACCAATACTAGCATTACAGCCAGACTTATACAAGCAGCCAAGTCATAATCAAAAGTTCCTGGGTATATAGAGAATCAGGATATAGGAAATAAAAGGAACTGAACATTTAATGTTCTTTTATTCAATTAATTTTTTAAATTAAGCAACCACTATATTCAGGTAGTCATCTAGATGTGGGTATACAGAGATCTCTGCTTTCAGAGAGCTCATATAGGTGAAGATTATATCTTTCACAGAAGCTGATTATATTATTAGTAAGAGCAAAAAAGTTCAAAAGCAATCTGAATATTCAACAATAGAGCTGTAATTAAGTAATGATAACTCCAAATGATGGGAGAAATAGAGCCCTTTAAGAATAGTATCTTCAAGCAGTAATTCATAACAAAAGAAAATTACCAGGATATAATGTTCAATTTAAAAAGCAAGCTTTTATAAAAGGATGTATAGTACATGATTCTACACACACACACATATTTCATATCCTTTTATATGCATAAGAAAAGGATGAAAAGGAAAGTTATCTTTTTTTCCTTATACCATTTTGCATTTTCCAATTTCCTGAATATTTTTTATCATAGGAGAAGAATTACTTGTAAATCAATTTGAGAAGACATGCATGTGAAGAACTAATTCTTCAGATTTATCCACTAGAAGTTATGCATGAATGCCAGTCCTTGAACCCTGAGAGAGCTTATCCTTCCCTCTGATTTTAAGCAATACTCAACAAGGCTGGGAAGCACCTGAATTTTCTCTTTTCTTCCATCAGCCAGTCTCATTTCTACTATTTGCTAAACATTTCAACGTCGTTCTCTCCATCTCTAAATCACTGCTCCCTAAATAGAACTGGGATGATGCCACTCCTTAGCTCCATGAAATTTAAAGTCACTCCAATTTAAAGTCTTATGCCTGACTTTTACTGAACCCCATAATTTGGCCCACCCTAACTACTTAGTTTTATTATTTTCCATTATTCACCAGTGTCCTCCCTCATCAACCAACAGATACACCATAATCAATCTCACCACCACAGCTTGGAATATCTAAATTTAAAAATGCTCCTTTCTTAGAACTGGGGTTGTAGTTCAGTAGTAGATCATGTTTCTTATGTGTGGGGCCCTGAATTCAATTCCCTACATACATACATACATACATAAATAAATAGTCCTTCCTTTCCCCTCTATTTATATTTAAAGAAACTAGTGAATGTTTCCTCCTCTGCCAAGTTTTTCATGATTTCTCCAACTTCATTTGGCTTTACTTTTCAGAACTTGTCTAGCACTTACTATGAATCTCACAATTGGGCATTTAATTATATACTCTCATAGATAGATTTACATGTTGTAATCTTCAATTAAACTCCATACTCCTTGAGGCCAGGAGCCATATGTTATTATATCACCTGCAATATTTAGGAAGAAGCAGAGCACACAAAATGCTCATATTTTGTTGACTGACCCAGCAAGGAATGATCAACTTCAGCTCCAGCCTCTCTTTTACGTGTACATTACAATTTGGGCATGTCAAGCACCATTCTAAGAGAAAACAGAAGATGCTTTAGGCACATTATTATGGAGGTCCTCTGGGTATAACAAGGGAGAAATGACAGGGGGTCTCTAAGTCCTTAACCAGAGACAATAGAAACAGAGTTCCTGAGGATGGCAACTGGGCTTCTCCAACTATCTTCCAAGAGAACAGTAATGGCAGATCTCAAATACCTTCTAATCTCCATGAGAACAGGAACTGGGTCTTTTGAAAGTAAGCTTTGACTGGTGTGAATGTCAAAGAGAACCACATAATAAAACAAATGACCTAAATCAAATCCGCTTATTCATAAGATGCTACTACATAAATCACCAAATCTCATTGGGCCTAATTTAACTCAAGAGGTGCCACCCTGCTATTAGTTAAGAGATGATAACTGTCAACCAGTAAGCAGTATTTTCAATGTCCTATTAAACAGAGTCCATACACAACAATTTGTTTTAATTGGAGTGTACTTTAAGTACACACTAAATAACATTATTCTAAAATTAAGATCCACTTCAAAAATTGACTACTCAATGATTTTCAGTTTTCTTCCATTGAAAAATGTAATGTTTTAGAACACCTTAGAAAATTTCCAGTGCTTTTTCGTTTCCTAAAGAGATATTTTAACCTCTCCATTTTGTATTGAATCAATTAAAATATATGGAATTTAGTAAATGTAAACTACAAAAATTAATATTCAACATTTCCATTTCTAAAAGTTGTCTTTAAAGACATAATTTGAATTTGATTTAAATATATAATGCCTGTGTTCTAAATAAAAGAATTATTATTGTCTGAGCTCCAAACTTAAAATATACAACTTTTTTGAGAGAAGAGACTAATGTGAGAATGAGTGAATGTCTGGCTCATACTTCAAGTCAGACTTGTTTCTGCTGCTGATAATAAAAATTAATATTTACTGAAAATAAAAATAAAATAAAAAACATCAGTGATGCCTGTATCAAGAGCCATACTTGGCACAGAGAGATGTTCTGTATTTGTTGGGCCAACTGCATGCTAATAAATGCATTGTATACCATATATACTGTGTGTTAATATATGTGAGCCTTTTAAAACAATGCCTGGCAAATAGTAAACCCTACATTAATGTTTATCATCATCATCTTTATATCATTTAACTCCTGAAATGAGGATTAATGCTTTATGAATCCTGCAGGCATAACTTTGAATTACTTTGTTAATTATTTGCTGCAGAAAACAAATAGGAAGTATGTCAGCAACACGTGATACTAGGTCCCTGCAAACCCATGCCCAGGAAAGCATTAACCAACTAATTACAACTGTAATTAACCAACTGTTTTACAAATAAGAAAGTAAGTTTAGAGATTTTAAGTAATTTAATTTGTTTCAGGGCACAAAGTTAAAATAGTGGATCCTGAGCTTTTTTAAAAAGCACTATGTCATTTTAGTTCATTGATCAAGCAAACTTGAAAATCATAAGCTGATAAAATGAAAGCAGAGGTAGAAAAAGTTCAGATATTTCTGTAACTGTGAAAATAAAATTACAATAATGGGAATGGCAAAGTAAATTATTTTTTCCAGAGAAAGAGATGGTAAAGGAGTCAGCAACAATGGGATCTTAGGTCCCTGCAAACCCATGCACAGAATATGGGTATTATACAAAGAAAGAAACTGACATTTTACAAATAAGTTGATGATACCATAAAGTATCACTGAGATCTGATGGGATGGGCCTCTGAACTGGAATAGAACAAAGGTGGAAAAGTGAAGACAAAGAACTTTCCATGTTCTAGACAGAGAGAAGTTAATGTAAACATGAGTTGAGTTGTGACTGGGACCCAACTATAGAATTCTCCTACAGCTGAAACCAACACAAATAAATGCCATACTAACCCTTCCATCACACCTCAAATAGGGAAAGAAATACACTCAACATAAATGTGACCAGTGGAAGGAAATTTGCTGACAAAAGAAATAGTGGGAGGGCTGGGGATATAGCTCAGTCAGTAGAGTGCCTGCCTTGCAAGCACAAGGCCCTGGGTTCAATCAACCATGGATTTTGAAGTTTCCTGTCATACCTGAGAATGAGAATAAGGACCACACTTAAGGAACACAAATTATAAAATGTTCAGAGAAAAGAAAGGCAAATCCTGACTAAGACTCTAAAAGGAAAGATGAGTCATATGTTTTAGGAAGCTCTCAAGAACAGAATTCTAGCTAAATTAGCTTTGATTAATTAATTGAACAAATACTTACTGAATATCACTCCATGCCAAGTACGCTCTTGACACAGACGATAGTGCCCTTCCGGGAGCTTACATTCTGAGGGAGGAAAGGAGTGGATACAAAATACAGGGGCTGTGAGTGGCATTAAAATTTTAAATAAGGTCATCAGGAAAGGTTTCATTACAAAGTTGGTTTGAATGAGTTGAAAAAAATTCAGAAATTTGGGGGTAGGGGACCATTCAGAGTATACTATGTGCAAAGGCCCTGAGGAAGAGTAAACCTTAAGAAATAGCAGAGTTTGGTATAGTAAGGATAAAATGGGTGACTGAGAGTGGTAAGAAAAGAATTCAGAAACGTAACAGGTGACAGGATGTATAAGATCTTGTGGGGATGTAAGGACCTTAGATTACTCATGAATTATAAGAATTCACACTTACTAGGCACTGTTAATACTAAACTGCCCTGTGAAATACCTACATTTTAGTAAGCATTGTGAGAAAAATATAAAGGAAATAGAAAACATAATACTGCCCTGAAGACAGCATCATTTAAAACTGTTGAAAGTAAATTATAGAACAAAAATGAACTTTAAAAAAAAAAAAAACAAGGAAAATATCCTATATCTATGCATCATTTGATCAAAATGCCATATTTAAATTTCTGGTTTTAGAATAAATAATTCCTAAAGTTACATCACCAGAATAATACAGGAAAGGATGAGAGAGAGAGTATGAAAGAAAGAAAATGAGTTAAAAAATGTGGGCGGAAAAAGTATAACCAAACAGGTTTGCTCCTATTTACTCCAGTCACAAAGATATTAAAACTTGAAATGGTTTGGTCTATGAAATAGCATTCTGGCTGTAAACTGCAAAAAATAATAATGACAGAGAAGGGGAAGAGTCTGAAAAGACTGGCAGTTCACTGGAGAGCTCTTCAATGAACTTAAAGATTTTTAAAGACAGAAAAAATAGGAGAGACATTTAACATCGATGGCTGTAAAAGAAACACAGGATGCTTTCAGGAAGTAAAATGTCCACAATGAGCTCAACTTAAATCCTCCAAGGACAAAAGGGGCTTCTAAATTTATGTCTGGAAATGAAATTTTACAAAAGGCCAGGTTATGTTGGTTAAGGTAAACGGTATAGTTGATGCCTAACAGGAAAAAAGAAAAGGGAAGACCTCCATTTCAATCTTGCTTTAAAAAAAAATCTTGAATACCATCTTTTATATATTTCTATTTTACAGCCACCTTAAGAGGCAGGATCACTCCTCTTAAACTCCCAGTCCCACAAGCATCCCACCACCCACTGTGCCTTCTCTCCTCAGCCCAGGAGATTACAACCCAAACTGGAATGTTGACACAGAACACCAGGAGACCAAGATGGGTGAGGCCACAGAGAGCTGCCCCCAGTGCATGCAAATCTCCTCCTTGTGCCAGCTACATACTGAGAACCTGCATGTGAATTTTGCTGGATGCTGAAAACACCTTCAGAACTTAAGAAGACCAGAGAGCTTTGCTAAAAGACAGGAGGCAAACTACTTACTTTCGAAGTGAGGAAAGTACATGAACAGTACTGAAGAATCGATTATTTTTAAAAAGTCCTTCAATAGACAGAAATGACTGATCACTGAGAATCAGCATAGGCTCAGGATGAACAAGTCATGCCAAGTACTTTCTTTTGTTAGCAAAGATACAGGACAAATCCATATGACACCCTAAAAGATACTTAATAAGCTCTACTTCACACTTTTTTGGGGGGAGAAACAGGCTAAGTAACAAATGTATTTATAACTGATTGAAACAAAACTCAGAATGCTCATAATTAAGTTCTCCAAGACTCATTGGACTTACACAACATAATTACCAATGATCTGGAAAAAACTTTTTTTTTTTTGGTACTGGGGATTGGACCCAGAGATGCTTAACCATTAAGCCACATCCCCAGCCCTTTTTTCATATTTTATTTAGAGGCAGAGTCTTGCTGAGTTGCTTTAGGGTCTCACTAAATTGCTGAGGCTTTGACCTCACAATCCTCCTGCCTGAGCCTTCCAATCCACTGGATTATACGCGTGTGTCACTGTGCCTGGTGCCCCAACCATTTTTTATTTTTTATTTTGAGACAGGGTCTTAATTAGACAGCTTAGTTGTTGAGGGTCTTAGCTTAGGCCTTGCTAAGTTGCTGAGGCTGGCTTTGAACTTTCGATCCTCATGCCTCAGCCTCTGAACTACTGGGATTACAGGCATGTGTGACAGTGCCTGACTTGGAAAAAACTTTTGACAACATACTTATCAAAATATCAGGAAGACCAAAACCTGAAGAGAAAAAAGTGGAGCAGCAGAGTCAGAATCCAAACAATTTTTTTTTTTTTTTTTTTTTTTTGGGTGCTAGGGATCGAACTCAGGGCCTTGTGCTTACAAGGCAAGCACTCTACCAACTGAGCTATCTCCCCAGCCCCCAAACAATTTTTTAACAGAAGATTAACTTTAACAAATGAAATTTAATACAGAAAATATACAGAATTATGTTTGGGTTAAAAAAATCAAATACTAAGTGATAAACTCATAAAAAGGACAAGACTTCCATTAAATAAAAGATTGACATACATTAAAAGAATGAAGTGACCACCCCCAAATTTATGCAATCTTAATCTTAGACCACGTCAATTTATAAGTTCAAGAATAAGGAAGGTGAACACCATCCTGGACACTGTACTGGTTGGCTTGCACTTAGAGAAGTTTTTAACAACTGGCAAGGCCCAGCAGTCATCCAAAGGGGCAATAGAAAAGCCTTCATAGTTTAAAAATTAAGTTACTCTCTGGAAGTAACACCAGTATGAATCAAAAGGAGTGGTAGAAATCAGCCATCAACATAAGTAAGTTCAAGAAAATTTGTGAAGGAGAAGATCTAAAGTACTCAAGCCCAATCAAAAGTGAGTAGGTATCATTTCTGGGAGGAAGAATTAGAATGTGAACTAAGAAAGGTGAACCTTTTGATTGTTTTCTTTTTTTGGTAAAAGAAGACTACTGTCAGAAGAGGGTTGCTAATCTGGAATGGAGGAGAAGGAGTTTAATAAGCAAAGATTTTGCCTGTGTGCCCTCAACACTGTTTGAGGTCAAAGTACACTAACTACACTCAGAACAGTCCTTATAAAGAGGATCCATCAGGTTATCCTACTTAGTGACACTCACCATTAAGATTACCCATTTGATTAGAATGACTGGCTTCCCATGTAGGTTCTCATGTAGGATAAGAAAGTGCTGACCAAATGTTCTAAGTGTCCATTCTACTCACAGTAATATTAATAAATTCACTAATTAGCATTCTTGTTTTTATGTTAGTATCTCAATCACTTGTTAAATATAAATAAATCTGGGATACTGAGGCAAAAGGATTACAAAATCAAGCCCAGCCTGGGCAACTTAGTAAGATCCTATCTCAAAATAAAATAAAAAAAAAAAGGATGGGGGTATAGCTCAACAGTAGAGTGATTCTGGGTTCAACCCCCAGCATGCCTCCCCAAAACATATATGTTTATTTATTAAAAGATAAAAATATATTTTATATATGTATATACATATATTTTTTTTCCACATAATTCAGATGAATTCTGGACTCAAAGAAAAAAATTCATAGGTATAAACCTGGAAAAGTTAGGTCTATACCTTAAATATGACAATCCATATCCAGGTTCTAAACATCTATGAAGCTCTACCTTTATGACAATTCCAGTTTATCTAAAAACCAAACCACACATTTTAAGAGAGAAAACTAACAAATTAAGAGACACAGGGGGTTTTGACCAGGAAGGTAAAAGGTCTGGAAATTCAGGGTGTTTGAATGAATTAAATGAAGATACTTGGGTCAAATCCCCAGGACATAAAAAAAGAATAATAAAAGCTAAACAATAAATTAATATACTTAGCCTGGAACAAAAAAGATATATGGTAGGCATCTACAAGTATCACTCTTGTGGTAATGAATTATCTAATTCTATGATAAGAATCAGTTGAAAGGTACAAAAGGAAGAACTTCCTAATTCACACTGTCCCATGCCTGGCACACAGTAAATCCTCAGCAAGTTATTTATTATTCTGCTTTAGGATATAAAAAGTCATGAAAGAGACATGTAAAAGACACTGACAGGAAGTGAGAGGTCAAGGAAGGCTTCCTTTAAAGAAGAAATGTGACTGCAGAGGACAGTAGGAGTTATGAAAGATAAAGGGAGAAAACTAAAAAAGCTCTACATCATAAAGGGACCCAGGGACTCTATGCCATGCTAAGAAGTATGGCAGAAGGCTATGGGGAATCACTGGAAATTTTAAGTGTAGGAGTTATATAATCAGATTAATGTTTTAGAAGAATCCTGTGGCAGCCAACAGGAAGATGGATTGGAAGAGGGCATGACTGTCCCAGTCATTTGATGCCTAAAGGAAGATGTTGGCATGGAAAAGCAACAAAGAGAGAATTAAAGGGGCAGCAAGGTGAACTTAAAAATTGACTGTGTGAGTGATAAAAGAGAAGTCAAAGATGATTTCCAGGATTTCAGTGTAGGTCACCAGGTAAAGAAAAATGCCCTGTACTGGAAAAGGCAAGAAAAACTCTGGGAAGGGAGAACATAATAAAAGTCAACTCTGGGCAAACTGAAGCCAAATTATCCAGGAAACACACCAAGGAATCTCAAGTTCAAGAGAGAGAGGTGAACAAGATATATCAGTTTGAAAGTTACCATCGCAGAGCAGCCCTTGAAGGTATCAGAGTATATGAGATTAGCCACACCCCCATAGTGGAGTGATAAGAGGACTGAGGCAGAGGGTTGGAGAACACCATTTAAGGGAACACAAGTTAGCTACCTTATGAATTGACGGAACTTAGATATTCAGGCAAAGATTAGACATCTACTTGTTGGGCATTATAGAGAGGGAATTTACAGCAGAGAACTGTACAAGATGACCTCTATGGCATCTTTCAACTCTGAAAATGAATTAAAAACTTCCATATTTCTGAGGAAGAACTTTTTATTACCATTACAGAAAAACTAAAATCATGGGCATTTTTATCCTCTGGTTTTTCAAGTTCAATAATGGAAAACAAAAAAAAATCCTAAAAGAAAAATGCTTTATTGTTCTCATTAAGTTGGACAGGGCAACACAAGCTCCAAATCTAAATTCTACCCTATTTTCCCTTTTCTGGGTCCAATTATATTCTTGGTCAGCTTGAAAAATGCAATTTTACTATAATCAAAAACTCAAAAACACACATTCTGTTTATTCTTCCCTTTACTTTCAGCCAATTTCTGCCCAACTGGGGCTATACATATTCTATGGATTGAGATCTTTATATTTCAGAAATGTGCCTATAGTTTTCACTAATATCTAAAGCATACTGTTTTCTATTTCTCTTTCTGCTCAATTCTAAAAAACAGACTCTGGTAGACACAAAAATTTTAAATTAATTCTATATTGATTAAAACAAACTTTTTTTTTTTGGCCAAAACAATACACCCAGTGTATTTTGACACAGGACTGTTGGCAGTTCAACTTAATCCAGAAATATGGCACTGGTCCCACAAAGAGGCACCTGGAATAGGTATTAGACCTATTAGGTGCTTAACCTCTTTTAAACATATGTACTTTTCCTCCTGCCCCACCCTATGCCTCTCCCACCACTCTGCAAGTCTTCTTTTACTTCTGTTCTTGTCTTTCACTTTCCTCCTGACAGTGCCCAGAGCCCATAAACTTTTACTATTACCAGTAATGGCACTAAAGTTAACACAACTGCCAACCCCTGGCCTAGAAATACAATGGATAGAATTCTAACTGGAGTACATCATTAACCTTTTGGTTGTCCTTAGAAAACAACCATATTCTGTTTCTGTGGCCAATCCACAAGATAGAAAAACTAACCACTCTAGAAAATAAATTTATGTGAAAAATCTGTAGTGCTTTTTAGCTCCAGAAGTAAAATATAGCTCAGAATCATGATTTGCAGATGCAGGTCTCTACATGACAAAAAAGGGGTAGGGAGGGGTGGAGCTAGAGACAATGTTTGACACCAATTGAAGTTTAAAGTCATGCAATGTTATTAAACCATGTCATTTTAAAATATAATAAGGGTCAGAGAAGATTTAAAAAAATCAAGGCTAAAAACAGAATGAAAGGACTTCAGGTATTACAGTATTATAGTCTGGGAAATTTTAGGGTTCCATAAAACCCTATGGGAAAGGCAAATAATTATGTTCCTACCATAATCCCCTCGCTCAAGTCAAGTACTCTTGAAACTATGCTTTGATGCAGCCTCTTTATACCACAACCCTAGTGGCTCTAGGCATTCATTCAAGAAAAGGAGTTTTTGTAGATCTATTTCTCCCTTTATCTCTCTAGCTGATAGTATCATTACTTTTGGTCTAATTTTACAAAATGAAAGCAGGAGAAAATTTCTCACTGGCACTACACTTGCAGACTAGGAATGAAAAACAGCAGAGATGCTTCCAGAACGCCTAAGAGGTAACAGAAAAAAACTTCCTTTCAAAATGTCAGAGTACTCAAGCTGGATAAAATAAACATCAAAAAAGCATAGCAAATAAAAGGTTCATTTATCCTCTCCAGTCTCATGCCCCAACACTAAAACAATCCAGGTTCTTATAGCTCCCTAAACATGCTTTAGTCTCTTACATCATTATGTGATAAAGTCTTCCTGTGGCTTGTTGGTCTGAAAAATTCCTACTTGCCTTTTAAGCTCAAGCACTACCACCTCCTGCGGAAGCTTCTCTCACTCTCCCAATGGGTGCTCCTTTTTCTTAGATGTTCCTCTCACTGCTCCTTCATTATTAGCAGCTGTGCCCTACTGCAACTGTTCCTCTAGCTGTGAACGTAACTCAGTAGTCATCTTCCTGCTTTCTGAGGGAGTACCGTGTCTTTCCATCTGCATGTCACCTGGGGCATTCATAGGTAATTCACAGGTAGAAGAACTCCCTAAGTCTAAATCTAAGTTGCAACCCCTGTTGATTCCAGTCTCTTCTTTCCAATATCATCTAGTTCAGAACTTCATTACCTCCTAGATTATTTAAGTTAGTCCTTTCATGGGTCTTCCCATTTCTGGTCTCTCTTTCCTTGAATCTATTCCATACACACTGTAATACTACTAAAGTACAACTCTAATCAAATTTACCAGGCTGAGCAGTTGGTGATAACAGACAGTGAACAGCTGAAAAATACCTTTCCTCTAAGCTCAATAGGCTCCAATCCAATAGTACAAAGAGAAAAGTAAATAATATAACTTATCAAGTACTACAGAGAAACACCCAACTTATGCTAACCCCTACACCTGGCATGTCCTTCACTCTTAAATGATCATTTCATATTTCATTTCACATACGAAACTTTCCTAACCTGTCTAGCCAAGAGTAATCTCTCCTACCTCTGCTCCTATAGTGCCTGGTTACCTATTTATCACTTTTTGTTTGAATTACAATTATTTGTAATTATACCTCTTACAGTACTGAACCATTCTAAATGGAGGAGCAATACATCTTACTAGTCTCTGTTTTGCCAGGTAACTAACATAGTGCCCTGCAAATATTGATACATGTTGAATTATGATGATTAACCTCACTAAAACATTATGAGTCTGTGATTCCTTCAGGATTTGCCAGTATTAAGAATATCAATGGGGCAAGTACATGCAATTTAGTACTAAAATTTTTCTACTCTAGCCACAAAAATAGAAAGTCTATTTTGTTTGGCTAGATAATAGTCGACATATGGAGAATATCCTCAACCAGATTGGAAAGATGTGTCCAAATGAAATGGATTTCTATTGCAAAAACACAACAAAGGGCAACTCCCTTGTGCTATAAACTAGGCAACCAGTCCTGCTGGCAAACAGAAAAGTCATGAAGGGCAAACAATGTGTGGAGCTTCCACAATGGGGGCAAGTCCATGAGCAAACACTTAAAGTAAAAATGTCCACAGCTAGTAAAAATTAAATTTAATAAAACAAGATACTGGTACAAGATAATTCAAAACATGATCATTAAAGAAGCTCTCAATCTCTCAAAGAATATATACTTCTGTATATAATATCGAGAAATAAATACTTGGAGAGTATATATACTTTGAATTTCTTATGTAATTTGCTACAACAGGTCAACTACAGGTACCTCATCAAGACCTTGCTGGGATCCTCAGTTTTATTTTGCAGATAGAAAAAAATTTATTTTTTAATTTTTAATGTTTGTATCTGTCCTTCCTCCATCCCATTTCTTCGTAATCTTTAGGAAACAAGCAGCTGAGTACAGGATGAGGTAGACAGCAACTTAACTAAGAATTCAGGCCATTATATTTCATGATTAAAAATGCAGAGATAAAATTCCAGCCTCATGATTTTGACAAAAAAAAAAAAACACAAGATCAAGGCTCAAAACTATCACGTCTTTTAAGAAAACACTATACTATAAAGATATTTATCCACTTCTAACTGGCTTAAATGAAGTCGGAATATTTGATTATATCATTTTCAGTATAAAAATTGTTGAGGCAAGAACCATGTCTCATCAACTAATATTGTACAGTCATCAGTAACTACTTTGCCCTCAGTGATTTTTAATCTACTAGGAAGACTGGTGTGACAAAGTGTTTATATTAGAGTCAAAAAATCCAAGTTTAAATTCAGGTTTTGCTTTATATTTTGAGATCTCAAGCAAGCCACTTAGGAGTTCCTCTCTACCTGTAAACAGGTGTAACAGTCATATCCTCACTATGTCTACATCACATTATGCCTACATCACATGATTGCTATGAGGATTAATTGTTTAAAATGTGCAAGCACTTCATAAAACTATCAAGCACAATACAGAGATAAGATGCTACTAGAATCATTCTTAAAATAAGCTCTTAGAGCAAAGTTTTCCACTACATGAAATCTTAATATAGCTGAATTATTTCTGTATGCTTTTCCGAAGAAAATGTGTTTGACATGCAAAACTATAAACAATTCCTAAAGGAGAAATTACCAAAAAAAGGAGAAAAGAGAGGGAAGGAAAACAAAGTCATGTAGGTAAATAAATTGCAAAGAATAAACTTTTGTAACAAAATAATACTAGAGAAACCAAACCTGGCTCTTAAGGATCAATTTTCAACTCTACCCCTTACTATCTATTCCTATGACACTGGTCAAGTCACCTCACCTCTCTAAGGTCTAGTTTCCTCATTTCTAAGAAGTAGAGATAGAAATAGAAATAGAAATAGAAATACAAATAGAAATAGAAATAGAAATAGAAATAGAAATATAGGCATGGTGGCACATGCCTATAATCCCAGCAACTTGGGAGGCTGAGGCAGGAGGATCAAAAGTTCAACTAAGTGAGGTCCTAAACAACTTATCAAGACCCTGTTTCAAAATTTAAAAATTTAAAAAGGGCTGGGGATGTGGGTCAGTGGGTTAGCACCCCTGGGTTCAATTTCTAGTACCCCCCCAAAAAAAAGATAAAAATTCAAAGGGTTGCTACAAATGGATGTGTACATTTTTTAATATTTATTTGTATACAAACTTACATAGATAGTACTTAACATTATGTCTGCTACACAGTAAGTAATAAGTACATAGTTATTATTGTTTATAAAATTATTTGACATGGACCCTGATGGGAGACCTGCAGGAAGAAAAAGGAACCAAAAAATATGTAAGAGGGGAAGATGATATTTAGCTAAATCTATATATTACCACTGGGAGACAAAGTATGAGAAATAAAGATTACATAAGTCATTTTTCATATTAAGTAAAAATTACTGTGACTACAGGATTACTGAGGAATCTAGAGAACTATTGTAAAAATCTCCAAGTCACAAGAGCAGAATAGCAATGACTACATTCATAAGATCAGAATAGCAATGGAAGAACCAGACCAAAACAAAAAACAAAAAAGCCCCAAACGCCCCCCCCCCAAAAAAAGTGTTCATTCATGTATACAAAAGCTTCTCTGTCCAACCTTTCAATTTTCTAAACTTTCATAGACAGAATGAAAGCTAGGTTCCATAGCAAAGGTGCAGCAATCATGTGTGGCAAAAATAGATGGTATTAGCAATTATGCACAGTCATTTCAGTTACTGCCATCTTGTGCTTCATTGGAAGGAAATATGTTGTATTTGTGGTTGATCTGAGGTGTTAAATAGTATTAACTCCATTCTATTCAGGAACTGGAAAAGCAGTTAAAGTGTCCCAGAAATAAGTAAAGAGGGAATAAATCCCCCTCCTGAATCAGATATAAAGAGAGCAAATTACTTAAAAAAAGTAAAAAAAAAAAAAAAAAAAAAAAAACAATGAAAGTTGTTTGTGCATATGGGATCAGAGACTTAAATATTACAATATGTTGAAAGTGTATGCTTATAGAATCAATAAAAATCAGCAAAAAAACAAGGAAAACAAGAAACCTCCTTATGCATGTGGCCAAAGAATCAACATCAGTTTGGGTTGCCAAATCATCTAGTGTTAATTCAAGCAAAGGCAAAAAGACTGTTCAAGAATTTAAAAGCTAAGCATAGTACAAGTACTATTATCACAAGCCACAGACAATTAACAAGGCTGAGGGAATGTTTGAATTTACACATCAATATGGATGCTCAGGTCACTAAATGACTGGTAACAGCTAGTCTTCCCTAAGATTTGTGCAGAGATCATCTAAGAGGGAGGCTAACTGCCTCAGTGGATTTGCATTGTAGATGAATCTATTTATTGTGGGAAAAGATGCCCCCCAAATTTCTATCCACAAGGAGGAGAGAGTATGTCTGGTTTCCCTTTGATGGACTAACTCATACTCCTTTTTACTAAGAACAATGTTTCAAAACCAACCTGTACTTACAGAAAGCTATAAATTTTTTTATAATAAAGCAAAGCTGACTTATAAGCATCTCCATGAAATTACAGGCTGATGATCTAGATGATTTTGTCAATTCAGGTTGGTAAACAGAAACAGTATACTATCACTACTAATTTATGGTGTGTTAAAACACACACACCCAAACTTCCTATTTTACCATCTTTGTCTTATTTTAATATTACAAATATATGGGCTTTAAATCCTGGCATAGTTCTGCTACTTTTCTCATTAGGTTTAAGTGCATCGGCCATAAATTATCCTACTATGGGGGTTTTCTACCACCTACCCCACTCAATCAAGAAGAGAACACAACTACATTCCTTCACAGAAAATGGCCTCCAGAGTCCTGAGTACGGTTAACCAAAAGAGCTGAAGAGGCTAGATCTCACTAGACAGGTAAGGGTAAGCAGCCACCTTTTGAATCCAGTTGAATTGGCTGTTTTCCAATTTTTTGACAACCAGTAACAAACATGGACGATTTCTGCAACTTCTTAAGTAACATCTGTTGGACTATTCTTTCAACAACCATTCACTGAGAGATCTATATGAGAAGCAGACATTTCTATAGCACCAGTTACCTCACAACCCCAAAGAATTTTCAAAGCTGCCCCAACATAAAGTATCAGTAACTGAACTTCTCTCATTTTATGCATTTAAAGCACTCTATTCAAACGCTGTTTCAGCCATTATAAGCACAGCTATATGTGGAAATAAATACTGAAAGGGCTGAGATGACCATTCAATCATTACCTAAATTTCAACTTCATAATTCAATACAAAAACAGTCAGTGCCAAGTGGTTTTTAAAAATTACAAGATAATTAACACAATGATTCAAACATCCCACTAGGCAAAGGAATTAATATACTTATAACTTCTCATTTCTGAATTTTTGTGGGTAATAAGTAAACATTATCAAAAATCCTACTCAATGGTTACATTAAATTGGCACCAAAAATAACTTTTAAAAATGGATTGCAATATCCAACTTGCCAAAAAAATGTATTTTGTTTACCTAGGTTTTCATTATTTTGAGCTCTTTCTAGAAAATTGATCCCAAAATTTAGATGCTAGAAGAATGAATTTTTCCAATCAATCCACTGACACTACAGACCTGAAAAGCATGAAAATAAAGCTACAGGTATAGGTACAAGACAGACACCTAGGTTGGAATCCTGATTCTACCACTTACTACTTCTCTGACCTTGGTACCTCAGTTACTCCATCAACAAAATGGAAATAATAAAAATACCTACTCCACACAGTAGAGAGGATAAAACCTAAGTAAATAAGTAGCATAAGGAAAGAGTTTAGCAGCAAGCAGCACTGTATAATATTTCCTACTGTCATTATCAACAAACTATCTACATAAATGACTTTTCCTACTCAAAGCCTTCCTTAATTGCTCTGGCAGAATTTAAACCCTCCCTGCTTGGCTTCCTCATGAAATACATTTTGTATTATAGTTTCCCTCCCACTTCCAGACCCTATGGACAGAGACCACAGATGATCTATGTGCACCAGGCAGCATACACTGCCCGCTGTTGCCTTTCACTTCCCTCCCTCTAAAGGTTGTGAATAGTAATACCCTGTCAATTAGCAGAACTTTACCAGGAGACAGAAGGCTTATATAATCAGTACATAGAAGGAATGGTCCTACCTTTCTAAATATTCCCTTAAGATTTGAACAAGAATGTTCAAAAGGAGGAAGGAAAAGAAGATTCACTAACCAAAGATATCATTTTAATTTAAAAATTTTTCTTATGCTTTAACTTGCTTTCATTATCTCACTTAAAAAGCCCATAATGCTTTTAATATAAAAAATACAGTAGCATACTTTCTGCATATGTCAAGTCAAACCTAATCAAAGCTTGCCCATCTGCTAATTTTAATGTAATCCTAGGGATGCTAGATGACAGTATGTTTGCTTAATTTACCCCATACTTATTTATGTAAAATAAAATCCTTTTAACACTACAATGAGAAGTAAATTTTTCTGGTTTTGATTTGTGCCCCTTTCTCCCCCTCTTATAAAAGTGCCACCAGAAGAAAAAAAAAAAAAAAGTCTCCAACTTCCAGATCACTGGTAAAACACTTTCTAAAGTACGATCCAACTTTGCTAAGACAATAATGTTCCCCTTCCTTTGAAAGAACAGAATTTTTCTAAAAACAAATAGCCAAACTGAAACCATTGCTTTATCATTTTCTAGAAAGTAGAATTTTTCCTTTGTTTTTATCGTATCCTACCTCTCAAAATTGAATTTTCAGCATAAAAACTGCTGAGGATTCTTATTTCCACAAATAATTTTAGTTTCTATTCTTTTATTTATTTTTAAACAAACCCAAGAACAAAATGCTAGAGAAGAATTACATTCATTTAAGGTAGTTTTTCTAAGTCTAATTTGTTCATTCCCCAATAGCAGGGCCTTTTATAAGAATACAAAAACTACACAAAACTTTGCTTCTCATTCTAAACACATCCCAACCAAATGGAAAACAATATCAGTCATCTTAATAAGAACACAAAGCTAAGTGAGCTTTTATGCTGAAAATTCAATTCTATCCACTGCATCTCTTTTGAGATCAGGATTTTTCAGATATACTGAAAATAAATAATATCATAATTTAACATCATATTTTGGACTAATTATTTCTCCCCCAAATAGTCATAAGAGTAGTTAGCTAATCACATATAGTACCTCCAAGACACTGCAGAGAGAGTATAATAACCTTAATTGTTTTATATATCCTGAGGCAAAGAGACAAAGGCCAGTCAAATTCAAAAAGATTTCCAGTATCTTATATATCAAAGATCAAACAAAGAAATTTCAAAACTCTGCATTAAGTAAGCAAAATTGGGGTTAAGAACAAGAAACCCTCCTTTAAGGTAGGGAGACCTGACAAATTTAAGCCCCCATGCCAAAAAAAAGACAAGGTCTCACTCAACAATCCCTGTCTTAAAACCAAAAGGCATAACTTAAACCACTTAAGTTGTTTTTTCGGATTTGGGTAGCAATAAAACTAATCCTCAGACCACTTCCAAGTAAGTGGCTTCTAGCAAAACTTATCACAAGTTAGGTGAAATAGGCAAGGGGGTTGGTTCTGCATTTTAACAACTGAGAAACAACAGCACCACACTTTTGGACAAGTCAGTACTTTCAGCACCACCCCCACCCCCACCCCCCATTTCTTTTTATATCATTTTTCCAAACTTAGAACCCGAAAAGCGATCCCATAAAACAAAAGTAGCATCTGTAAACGGGAGTCCACTGGTTTTGATAACAAAGTTTGTTCTTTTGCTGTCAACCTGGCAACTTTTTAAAGGTGAAACGTCGCCTACTCAACCAGGTATAATTTTTCCTATTCCCATGCTACACAACCACTCGTTTGTTCTCAACACTACAGGTAAAAAAACAAGGGGGGGGGGGGAGCTGGAGAAAATGATGTTGAATGGAAGGGTCTACGGACCGATTTTAAGACCAGTTTTGAACACTCCGTGGCTTCTAGCAGCTGGGCGGCTTTACAGTGCCTGAGAAATGTTTAGCAATCTGACGCATCAGTTTTTAAGAATGGTACACAAACAGCCCCCACAACAGAAGGGCCATGCCCAGAATCCGTCCTCTCGGTGACATCGGCTGGAGGGCACGGGACGGGAGGCAGGGGCGACCGGGAGGGCATTCGCGACATTTGTTATTGTTTGTGAAGCTCAGGTAGGGACCTGAAGCGGGGTTCTCAGGGGCTGAGGAGTGGAAGGGGAAAGGAGCAGGGAAGGACAAAGATCCCTCCCCGGGCTCGAGGCCACCTCTCCGGACCCACGGGCCGGTATCACACCGGAGAACAAGAGGGCCAAGGCCGTCGCCGGAGCTTCCCGGGAGACATTTCCAACCCCGAAATTAGCTCAGCTTTCCCTGGACACCCAAAGACACAGACGATCTCCTCCTGCTCTCGCTCGCAGAGTTGGGGCGGGTGCAGCAGCCCGGCCCCGCAAGCGCTGCATCCGCGCACTCACCTGCCTCCAGTCTCGCCCGCGGCCGGCTCAGCCTCCGCACGGACCGCAGCCGGCCGGGCGCCCGTCCGCTCCTTCTGCCCGCTCCGCCCTCGCCCCGCCCCCGAGAGGCGGGACCTAAGACCGCGCCGGAATCTCGGAGAGGCCGCCCTGAACTCTCGCGAGCCCTCCCTCCTCGGCTTCTCGGTGGCTGGGCTGGTCCGACTCGCCCTGACGTCATACGCACCACAACCGGAAGCCGTCTTCTGTCGTCAACGACGGTCCCCGGCCCCTCCCACCTCCTCCTTGTGGGACCCGAACTGGTGTGGAGTAGACTGGTCATCACTTCTTTTTCTTACCGTGCTCACCTCACTGCTCTCCACTCAAAACTCGCTTGAGAGTGGCTCATTTTGTTGCAACATTACTCATATGTCCTAAATGTCAGAGTTTTTCCTCAGTACGTCAAAATTCTGTGCAAAGAATATTAGAAATGGAAAGAGATTTAGAAATAATCGCCACAAAGCCACATATTTTGCAGATTAGGAAATTATAGTCAACAAAGATGGATTGGCTGACCAACTGCCCAGGGGATGGCTGTGTGGACTAGAAACCACCCAAGTTCCATGGCTCTTCCATTTCAGCATGACTGAACTCTATAGACTTGACAGAAATTAGGATTTGGGAAGGCCACAAAAAACAGGAGCATACATGAAAAACTTGCTCAAGTTATCCTGTAATATCTAAAATAAATGACAGTATTGAGCTACATCATTTGGACCTGAGAATTACAGTGGTCTCTCTTGATCTAAGAGGAATATGTTTCAGGACCCGCCCCCCGCCAGTGTATGCCCCAAACTGAGAAGAGCACTAAACTATATGTACTGTACTATACTATACTATACTATACATACTATGTTTTTCCTGTACATATATACCTAGGATAAATGTAAGTTTATAAATTAGGCACAATAAGAAATTAACAATAACAACTTACCATAGATCTTAGCAATCTCATGATTTTTTTTTCGTTCTAGTCAAAAATTTTCAACTTTTTTCCTGAAAGCAAGTATTTCACAGCTTTTTTAAAACCTCAAATTGCCAAAGTTGCTACTCTTGCATTTTAGGGGGTATTAAGTAAAATAAGAGTTACTTGAATACAAATATTGTGATACCACAACAGTTAATTTGATAACTGAAAGGGCTACTTACTACTGGGCAGATAGCATATACCATGCAGATACCCTGGACAAGGGAAGGATTCACTTTCGGAATGAGATAGAGTGGAAAGGTGCAAGATTTCATCACACTACTCAGAATGGGATGCAATTTTAAATTTCTGGAATTTTCCAGTTAATATTTTTGGACCATGATCCTGGCAACTGAAACATGGGAAAGGGAAACTGTGGATAAAGGGGGAGGGGACTATTGTATTTAGAAAACCACTTACAGGATGACTCACTGGGATGACTTTGGGAAGATGACGCTATTTGTATTGGGGGACAAAACTGGCCTTTGGGCAAGTCAAATAAGAGATTCATTCCCAATTATTGTTGACAAACATATCCTTAATCATAATATTGAAAGTGTTAAAAATACCCTTAGTTTTTAGACTACTAAGACAATATATGAAGATGGTATAGTGCTTGCAGAAAACATAAATTTAAAATGCCAATCATTATCTTTAGGTTTGCCAAGAGTTGATGACACATGCCTAAGTATTAGGGAAAAATCATAACATCACTTCTCTCTCTTTTCTTACACTCTGTGCTTTTTCATACATAGCTTGGGAACAGCACTAGTCAGGTAATAAAAGTGGTCTTCAGGATATCACCTCCACCTACATGGTCATTTTGAGGCTCAAATGACAGTTGTCATATGCAAGCATAGGAGGTTTAACTGTGATTAAGAAAACCTTGACAGAGACCCATATGCTACTTTCCCTGTACTGTATATTAATTCAAATAGGTAAGATGGAGAAGTTTATGGTTTGCTTTATAGGAGATTTGGGTTTTAAAATGTGCCATGCTTTTTTTCACAGCACTAGGATAATATAAACTAGTCTATATTATCAGACTAAATTAATGAAAAAGCTTTGACCACTAGTTTCTTAATTGAGACAATTCTAAACAATTAGCTCAGAAGATGTTGAAGCTACCTGAGCTGAGACAAATTAGAGATATGCACACTTTGAGAAGTTTGGTGAAGCCTATGGATCCCTTTTCAAAATAATATTCTGAAATGAGTAAAATAAACTGCCTAAGCCTACAAGTTGATTATATTAATGTAAAATTGTCAAAATACTAAAAAGTTTATTTGTGATATAGTTATGTGGCAGGTAGTTCTTAAGACAGCACCCAATGACCCTTACCTTCTGATATTCCTCCCCTGTGTAATTCCCTTCTTTTGAGTGTGAGTTGGACCTAGGAACATGGAAAAGAGAATAAAATAAATGTGATGGGATTTCATTTTCATAATTAGGTTACAAAAGACTCTGACTTTCTTCTCACTCATCCTCTTGCTTTCACTTGCTCACTCTGATGGAAGTCAGCTGCTTTATTGGGACCTGCCTTATGGAGAGACCCACATGGCAAGGAACTGTGAGAGATCTCCAGTTAAAAAAACCCCAAGAAGTTAAGGCCATCTACAGTCCACGAGGAATTGATTTCTGCCAATAACCATGTGAGTAAACTTGAATGCACATTCTCTCTCAGTTGAGCCTTAAGATGACTACAGTCCTGCCTGACCCCTACACTGTGAAACCAGACCCTAAACCAGCAGACCCAGCTAAGCCAAGCCAAGATTCCTGACCCACAAAGTCTGTGAGATAATAAACATTGTTGTTGTTGTCGTTGTACCAGGGATTGAACACAGAGGCACTTAACCACTGAGATATATCCCCAGCCTTTGTTATTTTTTATTTTAAGACAGGGTCTCACTAAGTTGCTTAGGGCCTTGCTAAGTGTCTAAGGCTGACTTTGAACTTATGATCCTCCTGCCTCAGCCTACAGAACCACTGGGATTACATGCACAGGCTACCCTGCCCAGCTCAACTTTTGAGGCAATTCATTGCACAGTCATAGATAACTAAAAGAGTTGTATATTTGTTTTTTTTAATGCATTAAATAACAAAATCAAGACCTACAGCAATTTCGTAGTAGTGATACAATATTTTGAGATATCTGTAACAACTTTAATATGGTAGAAGAATATAAAGTCATAGGTATTGCTAATATATCTGTGTTTCCTGCCTACATTCATAATGGAAGAAATAATTTTCAGCAAGGATTGAGTGAAAAAATATAAATATACACAGAATATGTGTTAAATAGATGAATTGTATATATATTTTGTATATTTTTTCCATTGGTAGGCCAAAATTCTTGGCCTACATAATAGATCATTTGTAGGAACTCCTAATATTTTTTTCACCAACTTTCTCAGACATTAGAATTAAAGTTCAGGCAATAATTTACATGTATATCCAGGTATCAGATATATATCATGACCATTGCTAATCTTGTTAACCTATGGTTTATTATGAATTTTTATTCCTTTCCTCCACTTATTCCCTTTCCTCCAAGTCTATGCTAAATATATGTGGACAAGTTAAAATTGTAGACCAGAAAGAGAAAAATCACAGTGAAAGCCTTTCTAGTACTCAAGTAATCTGATTTTTTTTTCCCAGCACATGAAATTTTTAGCTCCTTGGTGATAGGGACTCATGAGTATTACTTTGACCCTCTAGGCATACCACATAATAAAGAGCCAATGAATGTCACATAGCAGTAGTAAGTAACAGAAGGAAAACTATTAATAAAACATTTCCACCAAATATATGAAGCTGTTATTCTATGTACAATTTTGTAACTGTGAAATATGGACAAAGCAGGATTTAGAGGATAATGTTTTGCTTTAAATGCAATTAACACAAAACATGAAAAATGACAACAATTGAACCAAGCTTTCAAATCAGAAAATCTGAAAGAGAAAACAAAATAAATCCAAAGAAAGTAGAAGAATATAAAAATTAGAACAGAAGATCTTCCTGGGATTCATGGTCTTTACGTTCACCAAGTAATAGAAAGCCAATAGTCATTTTCATATATAGTACTATTTTTAAATGTATATAAATTGTTATGGCTAACTATTTCAAAAACAATTTCAAAAGAAATTAATGCAATGGGAAAAAAAAAGACTGAGACTGAAACTGACTAATAGTGCAGCAAAAGGTGATTTTTTGAAAAGTCAAGGAAACAGGAAAATCTTTGCAGGACTAATCCTGGGGAAAAAGGAAAAGACAAATTGTAGGAATAATAATAAAGATATAACTACAGATATGGAGATTTTAAAAGCATAAAAGATAATGGTGTACAGTGTTACACAAAGAGATTTTAAAAGGAGCAGATAGATAGAAAATGGGCTTTCCAGTTCTCCTAGAATGCTGTCCTAATGGAAATCCATTAATTTTTTTTTTTTTACTGAGGAAAAAATGGCAAGTTGATGGGATAAAAGAAAAAAAAAAGTGAGTATGCCTTTCAGGTTGACATTAAGGGTACTTGACTCCTGCTTCTTGTTCTCATCACTGAGTTTCAAAGGCACTCTAGACCATCAGACTGCTAAGTGCTGTTGAGTTTGTTTAAAAATAAAGGTTCTATTCAACAAGCTGCAAGGGACTTTCATTGGATTATTTAATCATATACATGACAATCCAGTAAGAACTACCAGAATGTATTCTACAAGACACTTTATAAACCAGGAAACAACTTCTAATTGATACATGCTCTAGTTGTTAACTGAATTTGTGAGTAAGCTTTGCATCACTATGACAAGATACCTGGAATAAACAACCTAAGAAGGAAAGGTCTATTTTGGCTCACAGGTTTGGTGGCTGCTTAGCCTGTTGCTTTTAGACTTGTGGTGAAGCAGTACATCATGGTGTATATAGCAGAGGAAGCTGCTCCTCCTGGCAGCCAGGAAGTGAAAGAAAAAGGAGGGGCTGGGACTCCAATCACCCCTCCAAGAGCATGCCTCCAATGGCCTAAGTTCTTCCCACAAAGCCCCACCTCCTAAAATTTCCACCACCTTCCATAGTGCCACAGAAAGACTGGGAACCAAACCTTTAACACATGGGCTTGCGTGGGACATTTATCCAAACTATAGCACTTCACTAAACTGCAAACTACTTATTGTTCTCTTAGTCTGTTTTGAGTTGTATAACTACCTGAGACTAGGTACTTTTTTAAAAAAGAGGTTTATTTCTCACAGTTTTGGAGGTTCTAGAGCATAATATCAGCATCAGCTTGGTTCTCCTTAGGGCCTTATGGTGGATGGCATCATGATGTAAGAGGGCCTTTGAGAGAAATCACATGGAGAGAGAGGAAGAAAGAGAGGAGGGGGTCTTTTGGAGAATTTTCTTTTCCTTTTTTTTTATTAAAATATTTTTAATTTTTACAGACACATTTTGATTTATTGTACACAAATGGGGTACAACTTTTTATTTCTAGGGTTGTACACAATGTATATTCACACCATTCATGTAATCATACATATATATAGGGTAATACTATCTGTTTCATTCTACTGTTTTTCCATTCCCACCCGCTCCTACCCCTTTTTCCTCTACACCATCCAAAGTTCCTTCATTATTCTCTTCCCCCCGCCACCCCCCATTGTTATATATTGTCACGCACGCATCAGAGAAAACATTCGGCCTTTGGTTTTTTGGGCTTGGCTTATTTCACTTAACATGATATTTTCCAACTTCATCCATTTACCAGAAAATGCCATGATTTTATTCTTCTTCATGACTGAGTAATATACCAGTGTGTATATATACCACAGCTTCTTTATCCATTCGTCAATTGAAAGGCATCTAGGTTGGTTCCACAATCTAGCTATTATGAATTGAGCTGCTATGAACATTGATGTGGCTGCATCACTGTAGTATGCTGATTTTAAGTCCTTTGGGTATAAACCGAGGAGTGGGATAGCTGGGTCAAATGGTGGGTCCATTCCAAGCTTTCTGAGGAATCTCCATACTACTTTCCAGAATGGCTGCACCAATTTGCAACTCCACCAGCAATGTATGAGTGTGCCTTTTTCCCCACATCCACACCAACACTTATTATTGCTTGTGTTCTTGATAATAGAACTAATTGGAGTTAGATGAAATCTTAGGGTAATTTTAATTTGCACTTCTCTAATTACTAGGGATGATGAGCACTTTTTCATATATTTGTTGATCACTTGTATATCTTCTGGGAAGTGTCTGCCCATTTCCTTAGCCCATTTGATTGGCTTCTTTGTATTTTGGGTATAAAGTCCTTTAAGTTCTTTATAAATTTTGGAGATGAGTGCTCTGTCTGAAGTGTGTGTGGAAACGATTTTCTCCCACTCTGTAGGCTCTCTTTTCACATTTTTTATTGTTTCCTGTGCTGAGAAAAAACTTTTTAGTTTGAATCTATCCCATTTATGGATTCTTGCTTTTATTTTTTGTGCTATGAGGGTCTTGTTAAGGAAGTCTGGTCCTAAGTCAACATGATGGAGATTCAGGCCTACTTTTTCTCCTTTTTGGTGAAGGGTCTCAGGTCTAATTCCTAGATCCTTGATCCATTTTGAGTTGAGTTTTGTACAGGGTGAGAGATAGGGGTTTAATTTCATTTTACTGCATGTGGATTTCCAGTTATGCCAGCACCATTTGTTGAAGAGGCTATCTTTTCTCCATTGGAAGTTTTTGGCACCCTTGTCTAGTGTGAGATAACTGTACTTATATGGGTATGTCTTTGTGTCTTCTATCCTATACCATTGATCTACCTGTCTATTTTGGTGCCAGTACCATGCCATTTTTGTTATTACTGCCCTATATTAGAGTTTAAGTTCTAGTATAGTGATACCTCCTGCATCACTCTTCTTTCCCAGGATTGCTGTGGCTATTCTGGGTCTTTTGTTCTTCCGGATGAATTTCATGATTGCTTTTTCTGTTTCTATGAGAAACGTCATAGGGATTTTAATTGGAATTGCATTAAATCTGTCATTTTGGAAGTATGGGCATTTTGATAATATTAATTCTGCCTATCCAAGAACATGGGAGATCTTTCCATCCTCTAAGGTCTTGCTCAATTTCTTTCTTCAATGTTTTGTAGTTTTCATTGTAGAGATCTCTTACCTCTTTGGCTAGATTGATTCCCAAGTACTTTACTTTTTTTGAGGCTATTGCAAACTGACTTGTTTTCCTCATTTCCCTTTCAGATGATTCATCGCTTATGTATAAAAATGGTTCAGATGTATGCATGTTGATTTTATAACCTACTATTTTGCTGAATTCATTGATGAAGTCTAGAAGTTTTCTGGAGGAGTTTTTTAGATCCTCTAAATAGAGAATCATGTCATCAGCAAATAGTGATAGCTTAAGTTCCTCTTTTCCTATTTGTATTCCTTTAATTTCTTTAGTCTGTCTAATTGCTCTGGCTAGTATTTCCAGGACAATGTTGAATAGAAGTGGTGAAAGAGGGCATCCCTGTCTTGTTCCCATTTTTAAAGGGAATGCTTTCAGTTTTTCTCCATTAAGAATGATGTTGGCCATGGGCTTAGCATAAATAGCCTTTACAAAGTTCAGGTATGTTCCTACTATCCCTATTTTTTCTAGTGTTTTGAGCACGAAGGGGTGTTGTATTCTGTCAGATGTATTTTCTGTGTCAACTGAAATAACCATATGATTCTTACCCTTAAGTCTGTTAACATGATGGATTACGTTTATTGATTTATGGATGTTAAACCATCCTTGCATTCCAGGGATGAACCCCACTTGATTGTGGTGCACTATCTTCTTAATATGTTTTTGGATACAGTTTGCCAGTATTTTGTTAAGGATCTTTGCATCTATATTCATCAAGGATATTGGTCTAAAATTTTCTTTCCTTCATGTGTCTTTGCCTGGTTTGGGTATGAGGGTGATATTAAGCTTCATAGAATGAGTTTGGTAGGGTTCCCTCCTTTTCTATTTCCTGGAATATTTTGAGAAGTATTGGAATGAGTTATTCTTTGAAGGTCTTGTAGAACTCAGCTGAGAATCCATCTGGTTCCAGGCTTTTCTTGGTTGGTAGGCTTTTGATGGCTTCTTCTATTTCATTACTTGATATTGATCTGTTTAAATTGAGTATGTCCTCCTGGTTCAGTTTGGGAGGATCATATGTCTCTAGAAATTTATCGATGTCTTCGGTATTTTCTATTTTGTTGGAATATAGATTTTCAAAGTAGCTTCTCATTATGTTATGTATCTCAGTGGTATCTGTCGTGATATTTCCTTTTTCATCACAAATTTTAGTAATTTGAGTTTTCTCTCTCTTCTTTGTTAGTGTGGTTAAAGGTTTGTCTATTTTGTTTACTTTTTCAAAGAACCAAGTTTTTGTTATATCAATTTTTTGAATAGTTTCTTTTGTTTCAATTTCATTGATTTCAGCTCTGATTTTAATTATTTCCTGTCTTCTACTACTTTTGGTGTTATTCTGTTCTTTTTCTAGAGCTTTGAGCTGTACTATTAGGTCATTTATGACTTTTTATTCTTATCTTGAATGCGCTCCATGCAATGAATTTTTCTCTTAGTACTGCTTTCATAGCGTCCCAGAGATTTTGATATGTTGTAGTCATTCTCATTAATCTTTAAGAATTTTTTTTATCTCCTCCCTGATGTTTTCTGTTATCCATGTTTCATTCAATAGCATATTATTTAGTCTCCAGGTGTTGGAGTAATTTCTGTTTTTCATTTTGTCATTGATTTCTATTCTTAGTCCATTATGATCTGATAGAACACAAGGCAGTATCTCTATTTTTTTGCATTTCCTAAGGGCTGCTTTGTGGCATAACATATGGTCTATTTTCAAGAAGGTTCCATGTACTGCTGAGAAGAAAGTGAATTTGCTCATTGATGGATGGAATATTCTATATATGTCTGTTAAGTCTAGGTTATTGATTGTGTTACTGAGTTCTGTGTTTGCTTTGTTTAGTTTTCTTTTGGAAGATCTATCCAGTGGTGACAGTGGTGTGTTAAAGTCACCCAGAATTATTGTGTTGTGGTCTATGTGATTCCTGGAATTGAGAAGGATTTGTTCGATGTACATGGATGCACCATTGTTTGGGGCATAAATATTTATGATCGTTATATCTTCCTGATTTATGGTTCCCTTAAGCAGAATGAAATATCCTTCTTTATCCCTTCTGACTAATTTTGGCTTGAAGTCCACTTTATCTGAAATAAGGATGGAAAGCCCTGCTTTTTTACTGAGTCCATGTGCATGGTAGGTTTTTTTCCCATCCTTTCACCTTTAGTCTGTGGATGTCTTTTTCCATGAGATGAGTCTCTTGAAGGCAGCATATTGTTGGATCTTTCTTTTTAATCCTTTCTTCCAGTCTATGTCTTTTGACTGATGAATTTAGGCCATTACATTCAGGGTTATTCTTGAGATATGATTTGTATTCCCAGTCATTTTGGCTTATTTTTGGCTTTTAACTTGGCTTGGTTTCTCCTTTGAATGATTTTTACTTTAAGGTAGTTCCTCCCTTTGCTGATCTACATTGTTGTTTTCATTTCCTCCTCATAGAATATTTTGCTGAGAATGTTCTGTAGCACATGATTTATATGTGTAAATTCTTTTAACTTTTATTTATCATGGAAGGATTTTATTTCATCTTCAAATCTGAAGGTTAGTTTTACTGGTATAGGATTCTTGGTTGGCAACCATGTTCTTTCAGAGCTTGAAATATGTTGTTCCAGGCCCTTCTAACTCTTAGGGTTTGGCCTGAGAAATCTGCTGATATCCACATTGGTTTTCCCCTATATGTAATCTGATGCTTTTTTCTCACAGCCTTTGAAATCCTATCTTTATTTTGAATGTTAGGCATTTTCATTATAATGTGCCTTGGTGTGGATCTGTTGTGATTTTGTGCATTTGGTGGTCTGTAAACCTCTTGTATTTCATTTTCCATTTCATTCTTCAGGCTTGGGAAATTTTCTGATATTTCATTCCTTTGGTTTGTATCTCTGTGCCTTCCTCAATCCTGATAATTCTTAAATTTGGTCTTTTCATGATGTCACATAGTTCTTGGAGATTCTGTTCATGATTTCTTATCATCGTCTCTATTTGGTCAACTTTATTTTCAAGATAAATATTTTGTCTTCATTGTCTGAGGTTCTGTCCTCCAAGTGGTCTAATCTCTTGGTGATGCTTCCCATTGAGTTTTTTATTTGGTTTATTGTTTCCTTCATTTCAAGGATTTCTGTTTGTTTTTTTATTTGAGAATCTCTATCTCTTTGTTGAAATGATCTTTTGCTTCCTGCAGTTGCTCTTTCAACTGCTTATTGGTATGATCATTCATTGCCTGCCTTTGCTGTCTTATCTCATCCTTTGCTTTACAAATCATCTTAATCATGTATAATCTGAAGTCCTTTTCTGACATTTCTTCTACCCTACTGTCACTGGATTCTATTAATATAGAATCTAGATGTGTTTGGATAATTTTCTTCCCTTGTTTTTTCATGCTGTTCATGTATCTTTCCATCTAGCAGTGCAGATCTGGGGTATTCCAGTTTCCCCCACATAGGCTTAGTGCCCCTATTGGTTTCCAAAACCTTTTTTTTTGGGGGGGGGGTGCTGGGGATTGAACCCAGGGCCTTGTGCTTACAAGGCCAGCACTCTAAAACCTTTTTTTTAAGGGGGAGATTAATATTAGCAGTGCTCAGTTCAGACAGTATGCAACCCTAGACCAAAAAGCCCCTATGAGGACATTCACAATATTGTCATAATAAACACAATGAGTTCAATTATTATCTACAGTATAATAAATAGATTTGCAATAAGGTCTGCAGTTTCTAATGAGGGACAAAGAGTATGCAGAGGGGTGTAGGATGTAGCTGTTAATGGGATAAGAAAAGAGTATATAGAAGTTCTAGATAATAGAAAGAGTGAGAGGGTAGGTCTGGGGATACAGCTCAGTGGGTAGGGTGCTTGCCTTGCATGCACAAGGCCCAGGTTCAATCGCCAGCACCGCAAAAAAAAAAAAAAAGAAAAAAAGAAAGAAAAAGAGTGAGACGGTAATCAAAAGAAGTTGGTTGTTAGCATGCAAAAAGGGAGAAAGAGCCTCTGAGGGAACAGGTAAACCAAAGGAAAAGAGAGTGAGAAAATTAAAGAAATAAAAACTTAAAATTTTTCAATAAGGAGAAAAAAGAAAATCTACACTATAACAGTCATATAGTATTCAAACCTCCCAGTCTTCAGTAGCCTGATATATGAGAGGTACCTGACAATGAGCTTCCAGTCTCCAGCAGGAGTCTCAGGATGGGATTTGCCCCATAGATCAGAGCTACAGCTTCCAGGAATATCCAAGATGGCCACCCTGGCTTCCAAATGTGTTGGCCAATGGGGAGCTGCAGCTCAGGGTGTGGGCGTTGTCAACTGGAGGTCCTGGAGGTGGGGTGCGGTTGGTCAGGCAGGGGTCCTGGAGGTGGGTGTGGTTGGTCTGGTTGTGGGATCCTGGATGAAGGGTGTAATCAGTTGGTCTGGGGGTCCTGGTGGCAGGGAGCAGTCAGTCAGTGTAAGGGCCTGGGAGGCAGGGAGTGATCGGTCGGGCTGAGAGATCCTGCAGGTACTGTGACAGTGGACTTCCAGGCAACAGCAGGCAGCTGACAATCCACCACTGGTGGTCTGCAATGGGTCTGCTGGCTGCTGTCATCGGATGATCGACAGGTGAACCTTGGGTGGTGGTGATAGGTAGATAAAAGGCAGGCGATGGGCAGGCAAGAGGCAGGCAAATGGCAGATGATAGGCACCAGTCAGTGAGCAATCTGCACTTAAAAAGTAGTCGATATGCTGGCTGACTGCAGGTGATCGTAGTCGACAAATGGGGTAAACAGCAGGGGATCGATAAGCAGCAAAAATTGCCTCACCAAGAAACAGGTATCCCTGCTTGAAACCCGCGTTATGGACGACAAGGAACGCAGCCTCCCTCTAGTTCGCCATCTTGGATCACTGTATGAATTTTCTTTTCCTTACTTGAAAAAATGAATTTTCTTTCTCAAGAACTCAGTCAAACTGACCTAACCCACGCCTTTGAGATGGGCATTAATCCCTTTCAAAGGTAATTCCCCCATGACCTAATCACCTTCCACTAGGTCCCACCTCTAAGTACTGTCATGTTGGGGACCCTACTTCCAGCACATAAACTTTTGGAAGACAACTCAAACCATATCCAAACCATAGCACTCAGCTAGAATTTATTTATTTTTATTTATTTTTGGTACTAGGGATTAAACCCAGAGGCACTTAACCACTGAGCCACATCTCCAGCACCTTTTTATATTTCATTTAGAGATAGGGTCTTGCTGAGTTACTTAGGGTCTCACTAAATTGCCAAGGCTGGCTTTGAATTTAGGACCCTCCTGCTTTAGGCTCCTAGTCGCCGGGATTACAGGCATGAACCACCGTGCCAGCTCCTCACCTAAAATTTAAAACTTCCAGGGTTTAAGTTATTTCTACTCAAAAGTGAATGCACTGGTAAATCAGAAGCCTGAAGGAAAACATTAAGGGAAACTGGAAAATATATTGTCTAAATATTTATTTGCACTATGTTTATTGCTCTGCAAACATAACAAGGAATCACATGATGCTTCTATTCCAAGGACCTGGTTGTTGCTAGATGTATAACCTTGCAAAAAACAAGAAAGTTTCTCTCAAGTCCTATTTCCTCATCTGTAAAATGGGAAAATAACATCATACTTGCTGTAAAGACAAAATATTGTTTTGTATGGTGGAAGTACTTTGCAAACCATAAAACACTACTGCCATATGGAAAGAACATTGATTGGAAGAAAGACCTCACTTTAAATAATAGCTGCCTTTTAGGATCTCAGTGAGGATTAAGTGAAATTAAATTCAATAATGGAAATTAGGCACCTAGTAGGGGACCCAGCACATATTCACACTGAATGCAAGATAGCTATTTTTTTTACCATTAATAATAATAATTAGTTATATAACAGAAACACATGTGTCAGAATGGAACACTTTTTCTTTTGTTACACACAAATTAAATGGATCCTTTCCATTTAATGACTTTTTTAAAAAAACAATATTTAAATCCATGGAAAGAGAAAAAGCCACTGTCAGAACCTTTCTTGCTTTAATTCTCATCTGTTAGTATTAGTTTTTACAAATTCCCAGTACTGAGACACAGACACAACTGATTTTCCATCCGTGTAATAGGAAATATAATGCATAAGTTGAAATAGGTCAAGTGATGCTTTAGTAACAAACAAACACAGAATTTTAGTGGTTTAAAATGGCAAGGATTTATTTATTGCTTAAGTTCTATGTCCTTCACAGGGCAGTAAAGCTTTGCTTTCAGAGTCACTCAGGGTTCAGGACAAGGGAGCAACCATCATTGTGAATATTGCTAATGTCCACACCAGAAGGAAAAAGACAAGATTGGAGGGTGTCAGTTGAGACTTCCACTCATAACCCATTATTTGGAAAGTAGTCAATACAACTCCATAAAAGCTTTGCAAAAGATTCTGGTAATTTTAAAAAGGGAGGTAGGAGATACAATCCTTTGACATTCCAGGAAGGGGAGAAAAACAGAAATATCTGGTATTAGTACAAATGACTACCACATGCTGTATATATGAAAAAACTGTCCAAATGCTAGATATTATGATTCACTTCCTCTACCTCCTAGGGAAAATCTGACAGTTAAGCTCTGTACAAAAGCAAAATACAACATACTATAATATTTTGTGATAGTAAATACTATATTTGGTATGGTTTAAAACTTTTGAATCTCAAAAGAGAAAAAAAATTCTGTTTGGTGTCTTCATTTTCCTAAAAATTAGCATTGTTGACATTAGAAAATTCCTACTAACGTTATAACTGAATTTCTTTTTTCTTTTTAAAATCTCACAGTCCTCATTCCTAATTTCAGGGTTAAGTCCAAAATTTTCATTTCTCAAGTAAGAGAAAGAAAACTTCCCCAAAGACTGTTTTTTATTATAATAGTAAAATCTGACTTTAAAAAACTCATTCATGTTTAATATGGGAAACCCAAGAAAATATTAAAAATTTTTAATTCTTCCTAGGAAATTATTATAGTCACCTTTTGCATTTATTCATATCCTGTAATTCTAGCACTTGAAATTATCATGTCTTTAGAAAGCAGTTGCTTTCTCATTTTCAAAAGAATTTTAAGGTCTGGGGGTAAGCTCAGAGGCAGAGGACTTGCCTAGCATGTGCAAGAACTTGGGTTCAATCCCCAGCATCACACACAAAAAAGGAATTTTAATGATACCACTCCTATTCTTAACTAGCAGTCACATGCATGTATAGTTTGGTTTCTGGATCTGTTGTAGAATTCCTATTCTTGGTTCTTCCTCTACCATTTATTTACCTATTTAATATGGAATATGTAAAATAGTTAATTTTTAAAATAAGTCATTATGACTGTGCTTCAAAGTCTAGTTGAATTGTTAAAAGTAACTCTTTACAGATGACATCAGGTCTTAGAAAATCTATAAACTTAAGTGAGTTTAGAGGGGAGTTTCCTTTTTGCACCTCCCTTCTTTTGGTGTGGGAGTTTCTTTGCTTTTCTTACAGCCACCACATTTAGAGACCCTAAGTGCAAGTCTACTGCTTCAGCCATCTGCTTTACCTGTTTATTTTTATTTTTTAGATGTTGAAACTTGTGGGATTAGGCAGACAAACCAGATGAAGAATGTCTCTAACTCACACCTCAGGAATGGCCTGGGTGCCACAGATGTTCCCACCATGTTCTGAGCCTGGAGTAAAGGTCAGATTTATGAGGGACATGCTTAAAGATGGAGGATAGGACAGATCCAGGGGGGCAACGGGGCAGAGGGTCCTTAATGAGTCACATTGTATAATGAAAGGACTATCACATTTTGGGTCCACATTTGGACCAAGGGCTGGATCCTTGATCTTAGGCACATCAGTTAAACTCTCTAAACCTGAGTTTATTCATTTATAATTGGGATAATTTAGATCTTTATTATCAGAGGATAACATACCTGAAAAATATATACATATTGGAAGAAGGGTTAGTATTTTGCAGTAAATATAGAAAGAATGATGGTTTGGGGGGAGATTTATAATGATAAATAAAACTTAAAACTATTAAGATAAATTTACTTTTTAAAATTTAGGTTACAATTGTAGCCATGCAAACCACAAATTTGTATGCTAGAGAAAAGAAGAAAGGAAGACTGAATCACATTAGAGGTTTTTTAGCATATTTTTAGGATATTATGGATTGATAACCCATAATTCACATTTGATATTACAGTACAATCATGTAGGGGAGTCACTCTTGAAAGAATAGCTATGTCTCTGAGATCCGTTGATAGTCATATTTTTCTATTTTAAACTATTATTTGCAACAAGCTCTAATATGCTACTTTCCTTGTCAGGGTTCTCTCTTCCCACCAGAGAATGTGAAGTTTAGGGCAAATCCCCATGAGTGACTTGAAAGTAATGCACATTTTACATTTCTAAATCTACTACCAAACTATGTCCCAGAGGGCTGGGGTGTAGCTCAGTTGGTAGAGTGTTTGCCTCCCACGTATAAGGGCTTGGGTTCAATCCCCAGCCCCCTAGGAAAAAAAAAAAAAAAAAAAAAAAAACTATGGTGTGGAGGTAGCACTAGTTTCTGTGTTACCAGCAAGCAGTAAAGAAAATTTCCATTTCCCTGTGTGTTTTCTCATTCTAGGTTTTGTCCTTATTAATCTTGCCATAAAGAGAGAGTCTAAGACCTTGGCATGAGTCTAAGGCCTTGACATGGGCCCTAGTGTTAAGTTTATATGGGGACTCATCTTAATAGGTCAGTTGATTAGTGATTATTTTCATGTTTTGATAATTTTTGCTTCTTGGCACAATCTTATAACAATCAGAGACTCAATAAATTCCTAAATAAAAAGGATCCTTTCTTACCATTTGATAGAGTTATCATGAGAGCTAAAAAGATGAGGTAAAATGAGAGTCACCTCATAGCATGCAATCTAAATTCTTCCTTTGATTTCAGCTCTGAGGCTAAGGTTGAGGACAAGACTGTAAAGGGAAGTAAGTCACAAAACCTGTGGCTTGTTTAAATATAAAGAATTCTAGAAAGGTCTGGGGCCGGCAAGATCATTCCAAGAGTTGGTTGTTAATTTTCTTTTTGCTGAGCCATTTTATAAAAGAGAGATAGGAATTGTACAAGAGAAGTATCTGGATCTGCCTCTCATTCTGCCTTGCTTTCCACCCTCCCCAGGAGTGGGTTGTTGCTTGCAGGTTAGTCTCGTCTTCTATGCTGATTTGGTTTCCTGAAGTAACTAACTTAAATGAGGCTTTCGAAAAATTGATTTTTTTTTTTTTTTCTGATTAGACCACATAGGACCCTTGCAAGTAAGGTTAAGAGTTTATCTTCACATAAATAATAGCAATTGGCAGGTCTTGTAGGGATGTAGTCCAAAGGATGATATGGTAAATTTTACATTTTAAAAAATAGTCTGATATTTAGTTTGGAGAACTGCTCTGAGGAAGCCAGAGTAGATATTGATGGACCATTAGGAGGCAGAATTATTCATTTATTTGGTACTGGGGATTAAACCCAGGGGCACTCTACTAGCTATATCCCAGCCATTTTTATTTTTTGTTTTGAGACAATGTCTCACTCTGTTGCCCAGACTGACCTCAACCTTGCAATGCTCCTGCCTCAGTCTCCAGAGTAGCTGGGAATTACAGTCGTGTGCTGCTGTGCCTGGCAGTAGGCTGGCTTTTATAACTTATAAATTGTATATTATAAAATGTCTGGGCAAGAATACCTTAGTAGGCAGAAATGAATATCTGGTCTACTTGTAGTGCAGAGATTTATCAGATCATGATAAATTAGATAAATTAAAATTAGACAAACCTCTTATCAAGTAAATGTCTGATTTGATTTCCCATGTACGGATCTTTATGGGCTAAGAGTGTGCCCATTAGCCAACAGAAATTTTTGTTTGCTTGCAAATTATAGTTCTTATTCTAAATTGCCACCCTCAATATAAATTGCCACCTGTTCTTTTCTTGGCTAGATTATTTTTACTTGTGTGTTGGTTTCTCTGAGTTTGGTCACCTCTGAGAAAGTTAAACTTCTTGACGTGTAAAGTTAAGCATCAAGCCCTGACTACCCTTAATAGTCTAGACCCAATCTCTTGTTGACAACTTTGTGTTGTTGGTCTCTGACTACAACTGTCTGTATGGTCGAATCACAATAGAATAAAATTCTTATAACAATTAATATGCATGATGTACATATTTAAAATTTTTATAAATAGACTTGTTTTAATATTTAGATTGCTTATAAAAAGACTCACTCACATATGTAAAATGACCCAGTACTAGGTTCGTTTTCCTGGGGAGAAGACCCTGGAACTCTCAGGTTAAATGCAAGAGATTTTTTAGGGAGTATCCTCTGGAACAACTCGGGTGAGAGAGAGAAGGCGTGGGATTAGGCAGAGGGAGCAGCTCAACTGTGAAGCAGTTCCAGCAGAGGCCTTCGTCTCTCCCACAGGGAGCTCTGGAGTTGGGATGGCCCTGCAGAGTTGTCCCAGATGAAGCACCAGTTCGACCTTTCTACCCCAACCTTGACCAGCTGTTGGATGTGGGAAAGACAGCTCATTTGACTGGGAGCAGTAACTGGAGAGGGACTCAGTCATGGCTATCAGAAGCCAATGCTCCTGGCAGTTGAGATGGTGACAGACTCAGTCCTAGAAGTGGCTTTGGGTAGGGTAGTACAGCATTCACTGCCACCCCTTGAAAGCTTTGGCTTCTGTCCTGGGCTTATCTTATTGCACATATCCATAAAACAGTTGCGAATACTACTCTTCAAAGATGTTCCATTTTGCCTCCTGATCTGACTTACTGGGTCACATCTCTTCTGTATTACCCTGCTTACCCTCAATCTAGTCATAACGAAACAGACAAGCACAAAATGAGGGATAATACACAAATTAACTAGCCCACACTGTTCGCAATGTCAATGTCATGAAAACAAAAACAAACTGAGAAACTGTTCATGAGTTCAAAAGACTAAAAAGATAACTAAAAGCAACACTTAATCCCTAATTGGATCCTGGGCCGGAGTTTACTATTATTGACTTGCTATAAAAGACATTGTTTCAGTCAGCTTTTTCAATGTTGTGACTACATGATCTGACCAGCACAATTATAGAGGAGGAAAGGTTTATTTGAGGGCTCACAGTTTCAGAGGTCTTAGTCTGTAGAAGGTTGGCTTCATTCCTTGGGGCTCCAGGTAAAGCAGAACATCATGGTGGAAGAGGATGGCAGAGGGAAGCAGCTTGCATCACCAGGAAGCAGAGAGACTCCACTCTTCAGATACACAACATATACCAAATAGCCACACCCCAATTCCCACCTCCTCCAACCACACCCTACCACTTCACAGTGGGGTTGAAGTAAGAACAAAGGAAAGGCAGCTAGTTGGGAGGATGGGGGCTGGTTCAAAAGGAAAGGAAATAAAATGCTAATGTCTTTGGACACTTCCCCTCCTTCTCACCTGTTGCCAAGGATCTTGCCTCCAGGAAACTGTTCCTCCCTACAAGAAGTTGTCAATGAAGTACCTCCTGGATGGTTCCCTTCCTGCCACCCCTGGAAGGATTCTTTCCCACCTTTTGGCCACATAAAAAAGATAAGGAAAGGAGGGGGCATGAGAAGAAAGGATAAAAGGGGCAGGATACCCTTCTCCCAGGATAGGGATACTAGCTCTGGGTCCCCTTCCTCCCAGGAGAATTCTGTCTCTCTCCTATCCTTTAAATAAATCTTTTCTGCGCTTGCCTCAGCGTTTCTTAGGTGTTCAATTTTGACACGGAGCAAACTGGACTCAGATTGGATTTAGGATACCTCTATCAGGGTGACCCTTGAACTGAGGCCTACAGAAAGGGAAAAACTGGGCCATAGGAAAATTTGTGTGAGATGCATTTCAGGAAACAGCACATACAAAGGCCCAGCAGTAGCGGCCATCTTGGGGTGTTTGAAGAGTGGGAAGAAAGCAACTATGGCAACAACAGTGGGTCTCCCTGTAAGTGCAAAAGGATGGGATGCAGACCTTAATGGATTCAGAGAAGCCTTTATTCATTCGTGGATTTGGGGCACCATTGGGGCTCATTTCCCAGATGTGAGAATGGCTGTCAGTTACAGAGGGGATTTTGGTTTCATAGGGTACAATGAGTATGGTTTAATCATTGGAAGGCATGCACATGCAGTTCCAGGGTTAGTTGCACAGGTTAAAACTTTAACTTAAGATGGTAGTTGTACAAAGGTTGAAACTCCTTGTCTGGGGATACGGGAGTGCAGATCCTGAGGGATGAGTACTCAAATCTTGCCCATTGTTTTACTTTCCCTGAGATTCATTGTTTCCAGAATTTCAAAATTTGCTGTGCCTCCAGTTAGGACTAATTTGCCATGGGGGAAGGTCAAGGTTCAGGGTCCAGTATTCAGTATCTGCCCCTTCCCTTTAGGGCCCATTGTTATTAGGAAAGGATTTGCTGGGAGATTCATCCTTGGCTAGTTTCCCCTCCTCCCAAGCTGCACCTCTCTCTGTTTTTCTTCAGGGGCTAACTTGCAGGAATATTATTTTCCTTAACCCTTCACTCCTCTCCATGTTAGCTGTGATAAGACATTGCTGGAGGATTTTGAGCATGAGAATTAAGTCAAAAAATGGAGGAATATGGAAGAAATGGGGACCTTATGCACTAGAAGGTGTGCGTGAAATGATTGAGAATAATTTTTATTGACTCAACTTTCAGGATCAAACTATAATAAAAACAAGATAGATTTCCTCATGAATGCATAAGAAGGAAGGTGAAGCATAAGGCACTAGCAGAGTAAGGAACTGGGAGAGTTTCTCTATAACCACAATGAAGTGAAAAAAGTTAATTTAAAAATTCAAAAATAAGAACTAAAAACATTTAAATAAAAGGAAAGGAGAGTGTAGTTGATAGAAGGAAACTAAATACTCAACAATCACAGCAGGAACTCAGTATATGATGTGTAAAGTTTATCAATCAATCAAAACCATCAGCATATCATTAGATATAACCACTAGAATTAGAAACTCTATCTCTAAAAAGAGGGGACATAAAGAAAGAGGCAGAGGAATCTTATTCTTGAAAGTCCTTGGAACTTTCCTTTTTAAAAAAATAGTACATTTATCAGTTTAACTTTAAAAACATTTAAGTTTAACATTGTAAGGAAAAATGCAGCTCAGCTCAGGACCCGCAGTGGCTCCAGCCCTTCCGACGGAACTGGTGCTCCGTATGCCTGGTCTGAGTTGCGGCTCAACAATAGCTCCCAGAAATCCACTACAGGACACAGGACCTCACGGAAGAGACTTTATTATGTGGACAACTAGCGCGTCAGGTCCAGGGTTGGAAAAGAAGGGAAAGAGAGAGATGGCGTGGACGCTTCTCCCAGATATTGGAATCTCCCGTGCCGGAAGGAACCAATAGCAGAGGAGAATACTTGCAAGCTGACTGATGAACCAATAGCTAGCTAGCATGTTCAGACTGACAAGCTAGGATGTAACATGGGAAGCAGGAAATGACTGTAGCTTAGGCCGGAAATTCCTGCAATGTAAGGGGCGGGCAGAGCAACTTTCAGACTGGCAAGTTAGGTTGTGGTGCAACGGAAGGGGCAGAAGATCAGCTTTGTATTACAAACATAAATTAAATAAATTCAGATCCACCAAATTGACTTTTTTTTAAACCTTTCTTTTTTTATGTGGTTGCTGAGGGTTGAACCCAGTCCCTTGCATGTGGTAGGCATGTGCTCTACCACTGAACTACAGCCCCAGCCCATACCAAATCTACTTCTATTTGTCCACATGAAGTCAAAGATTTTCTTTTATGATCCATCAACAGGAGGTCCAAGTGAAATAAACTCATCTACTTCTAAAGATGCATCCAGGAAATGTCTGAGTATGATGTTAGGAAGATGGAATTGAAGGAAACATTAAACAGAACTAGCAGAATAGTACAGTGATTCTGAAAAATAGCTCCTGGTGAAATGGGAAAGAACTAAAGTAACGCCATTTTGTTCTGACCTTGTTTATAATATTTTCTTTTCAGCCTCCTGATAGCTGTATCTATGTTGACAGTATGGTAGAAACTTCCCACGTCCCTCTGGCCCTGATGTACAACAAAATGACTCTAAAATGTATAATCAAAACAATTCTCTCATGTAATCAAAATCTCTGTCTCAACAGGGTCTTTCTGACTTACCTGTGCCTCAATTGTTCTTGTGGGGTTTTTTGGGTTTTGCCTTTATATACTCTGTACTTCCAAAATTCAGATGCTGGGAGTTCTTTGAGGCGTTAACCTGCTCCCAGTGCTTGCCTGGCGTGCTCATTAAAGGATCTTGTTTTTTCCCTTTCAATTTGGCTCAATATGGGTGATGTTTTCTCATTCTTGTGCACTCTGTAACACTGGGATCAGACTGACTGAATTTGAATCCCACATTTGGCATTCATTAACTGTGATTTTAGGAACTTTACTTAATCACTCTGTTCTTTAGTTTCCTTACCTGTAAAATTGGAATATTAAAAGTACCTACCTCATATAAGAAATAAATAAGTTAATATTCATAATACATAAGACAGAACAATGTCTGCACATGGTTGGCCCATGTTTCTGTCAATTATACAGCATTATATAATTAGAGGACAATAAAAAAGTGTTCCATCCAAATTTCTCTCTCCTGCAGGTATGAAATTCCATTACCAGAGATTTTGTTGAAACCCTTTGAAACCTGGTCCCTGTCTGAACACAAAGGCCGGTGGCTGGGCAACTGAAATAGGGGGAGGGGCTGATTTGCCAGGAGAGCAGAAAGCATCCAAGGGAGGGGAGAACCAAGTAGAAAGACTATAAGACAAACAAGCTCACAATTTGGCCCCAGACCAGACTTCAACAAATAGAGTTCTGGCTCCTGTTTCCCCATGACCAGCACAATTCCTGTCCGTCTCACACTCACATTTAAACCGGGGTAGACCAGGGAATGTGTTCCAGGCCTGGCACAGGCTCAGGTTATTTATTGCTAAACTGAAAAACCATGTTGTTCCTGGGGCTGCCGTGAAGTCAAACCCCAGGGACTTTTTTTTTTTTCACATTTATTTTTGTCCAGGGCCCGCTGGCCACTGTAGTGGACTTCAATGCCAAAGGGTGGTCCCTGAAACAGTTCAGCCTCCAGGGCTTGGGAGGGGCTGTTTATTCAGGCTGGAGACAGCTACAGAAACTCAGCCCACTTTGGGAAGTGGTTGCCTTGGGAGACCTTTCAGTCTCCTCAGAATGGGGCCTCTGGCTGGCTAAACTCTCTTTCCACAAGAACAGCTTTTGCGTTTGAGTGGAAAGACTCCTACAAGTCAGGACTTGCCTCATTTCAAGATGAGAATTTTTGATCCCTGGACAGTCTGCTATGGGAGTTGATGAAATCTGAAGTGTGGTCTTTTATAGGAAACTTTTTCTGGCTTTTGGTTTTCACTTTGACAGAAATATGACCCAGAAGGATGTGGGGCTGGCTTAAACAGTCACAGTTTGTATTTGCATTTGAATGCATGATAATAACATGTTAAAGCTGGAAAGGAATCCACTTATCACCTCATCCCCCACCTTTCAAGTGTGAAGAAGCCAAGATCTGAAGAAGTTACTTAATGTGAATAACTTCACACACCATCCATGGAATAACTGAGATTCAATTCAGGTGTGCTGACTTCCAGGCCACTAATTCAGTTTATTGTACACCATTTGTAATCTGGAAGACATTTGGGAGAGACTCTATGAGTCTTGGTGAAAACATTATTTTCTTTGTATGGTATTGTTGTTATCTATAAAAATACAAAAATAATTTCGGCTGGGCTTGGGGGTACACATTTGTAATCCCTGTGAATTAGAAGGCCGAGGCAGGAGGATCAAAGTTTGGGACCAGCCTGGACAAATTGGTGAAACCCTGTCACAAAATAAAAATTTAAAAAAGGATTGGAAATGTAGCTCAGTGACAGAGTACTTGTCTAGCATGTGCGAGGCCTTGGATTTCATTTCCAGTATAGGAAAAATAAATTCAAACGCTGTAAAGTTTTGTTTTTTTTTTTTTTAGTAGTTTTAAAAAATGCCTTAAAGGGTTTAAAGATTTTTTGAATCTGTAAAAATTTAAAGTCATCTACATCTCACAGACACCTGTAACCTATAACATGCCCACTGAGAAATTCTACAGAAGCAACTCATCCAGAAGTTGGTCAAGCCCTGTGAAAAGGAATGTAACTGATGGGATGAAAAGATCAGATTTTTTTTCCCCTGCAACCCCTTTCTTGCCAGAATACCAGGCTTAGATTTGGATTTGGGGAAAGCAAAAGAAATTCAGAAACTTGGGACTGGCAATGTCCAGTCTAGTCCAGCATGTCTATTTTACTGTGGGCCCAAGAGTCCTAGATCCAGAGCACTGGAAGTTTGGAAGAGAAAGGAAGGAGGGGCTAGGACAGGGAAGTGTGAGAGCAAACAGATGGAGCCACACACAGGTCTGTGCTCAGCTAGGGATGAGCCCATCTCTCTGTGACTATCTCAGCTGTCTGTGGTCTGAGCTATGAAGTGTATCTATCCAAAAATATGGAAATAGTAATATGAGATCTAGAGAACTAGAATTCAGATCAAGTTTGTGTTCAGGTCAAGGCACCTGGGAGGGCGTGGGGGTGGTAAGGAGAGAGAATGGTGAATAAGTCGATGACTTGACCTATTTTCCAGATGTTGTAACTATGTCTTGTCTGTTCTCTGACCCTCCATTAGCCTCCTACTGCTTGCTTTGTACAAACAGCCATGGATGGTTTGGAAATGTTTTTTCATTCTCAGGGATCTGGACAATGCCTGCAAAATCTCTAATGCAGAGCTAGCTGGTCCATGAGTGTGCTCTTTTGCAAGCCCTGGCTACCTAGCTGGTCTATATAGAGAGATCTTTTTCAATGATGCACTCTAGGAAGAAAACAGATATCATTGTGGGCTTATCCTACTCCTTACTTCCAACCTTCCAGCAAGCCTGCACCAAGTCAAACTGCCTCTACAACTGGATATCCTACAAACTGTGTGTTCAACCTTGATTTGATTAAGATATGGAGAAATACTTTCCCTTTTTCTGTTCTGGAACTGGAACTCAGGGCCTCGAACATGTTAGACAAGCATTCTATCACTGAGCTACATCTCCAGCCCATTTTTTAAAAAGAGTTTTATTTTAAGACAGGGTCATTCTAAGTTACTGAGGACGGCCATGCACTTGTCTGGAGTCTTGTCACACATCCTGCTTGGGCGAGGAAAAGGGTTCCTGTTGGAGGGATGGACTGGCTGTAAATTAATCGCTAAGAAACTTATTTAAAAGAAAAACCACAGGAGACAATTATCTCTTTTGAATCAGGGGCATAACCAATTGAGCCATGCTAATCTGGCTCTAACAAGATGGAAGAGAGCCTGTCCTTTATTTATAGTCCTTACAGGTAAAAGGGGGACCAGGAGGAGCTGCTTCTGTGAGAAATCAGAATGGGGTGGAGTTAAGGAAGCCATTTGCTCTAGGGGGTCATCCCAGCAGTACCTTCAAATTCCTGCAGTGAACCACATGCTTCAGGCCATCTGGAAAAATCTCTTCATGATTATCAGCTCCTGAAAACCAGATTTCCATGTCTGATGGCTTGACCAAGCCTGATTTTGCTAGTCATAGACGGCTCCCTGTACACTTATGATCCTCCTGCCTCAGTCTCTTGGAATTACAGGCATGCACTTCCAGGTCTGAGAAACTTTTAAAAAAATTAATAAAAAGTGTTAGGTAGAGCCAGGTGTGTAGTAGACACACCCATAGTCTAGCTTGGAAGGCCAAGACAAAAGCATCACAAGTTCAAGGCCAGTCTGCAGAGTTTGGCAAGACCTGTCACAAATATTTCTTACAAATGGCTGGTAGTATATCTCAGTTGTACAGCACTTGCCGAGCATGTGCAAGGACCTGGGTTCAATCTCCAGTACCCTCCTCCACACACATACAAAGAAAGAAAGAAAGAAAGAAGAAACAGCTTTTCTTATTAATTCATTTCCACTAACTGAAAGACAGAAAATGTTCTTTCAAAAGATTAATGATTGGTTCCCATTTTTCTGAAGTGCATCTTCTCTTTAATTTTGTTCATTTGTAATTTTATGAACCAGAAAAATTTGAGAGGCATTTGAAAGGGTGAGTGAAACAAACCACGTACTCTCAGGAACCATCACTGGGTCACTCATTAGTTGACTTAGAAATTTCCCAAGGAGTGGTGCACATGTGCATCTCAAAGCCATCCACCCTAGATGGGCTGCTGCTAATAAAGAGTGTTCTTTCCATTTCCTTTTGAGGGCTGTGCAAAGACAAAACTGCAACGAATTTAGTTAAATGGTCTCATTGACTTTTATTTGTGATTCATGTGTTGGGGACACTATGTGTAAAAATTTAGAAAATGTGTTCAGATGGGTTGAGCAGTGTAGATGAGCTTTAAAAGTAGAAAGCAGTTGAAGAAAGCAAAAAATAAGGAATAAAAAGTAGATGGGTCATTTCAAAGGTACTTTTCTTATAGAGTTAAAACAGAAGAGACTTCCTTATCCTGCTGGTTAAAACTGACTTGTTTCGGATTAGGCTGTTATCTCTCTCTTGATGTTTTGGAACGTCAGATAAACAAGTAAGTTTTTCTGTTGGTGACATATGTGGAACTCTACCATAAGCGACTCCATTTTGGTTTGGTCTGTGAGCCTAATGTAGGAGCTCAGTCTGAATCAATGACCTCTTATAAATCTCATTCAATAGGACAATGCCTACCTCACCGAGGCTGGAATCAATTTTCATTTCCACAGCTACATAAGGAGTTGACAGGGACACTATGTACACAGCTTTCCATCTCCTTCCAGTGTGGTGTGTTGGAGTTTACCCCAGGGTTATTTTGGTTTCACCCTCTTACCTCCCACAATTTCTCCCTAGTCTGCCTCTTTAATCTGGCTTAGAAACTTTGGTCCCACCTAGTATAGTAACACAAATTCTTTCTGAAATGCTCTGCTTAGGCTTGTGACTTGAAATTGAAAATTTACTATTTAATAATTTAACTCCTTTCTTGGAACTGACTCCCTTCAGTTTAGATTCACTTCTGAGGATGGGAAGAAAGAAAAGATTTTAGAGACCCACTATGTAATTGACTGTAGAGTACAAGTTTTTTGTTTCCTCCATGACAGCAGGGCTCAGCAGCCCTGAACCTGGGCTTCCTATTCATGACAATCCCCACCTTCTGACCTGAGCTTGATGATTTGATTGAAATGATTTGCTTTGGTCAGGATGGGATGGCATAGAAAAAGAAAGATGATTGATTCATACTGTAATTCTACACTGATCCATGGCAGCAATATTGTTAATTCAAGTTAAAAATTTCACATTCCAAAAGTATATTTGGCAATATTATTCCTGGAGACTATTCAAGAATATGTATGAAAACCTTAAGAATATTTATATTAATCAAGAACATTTATTGTCAATTACAGAAAGCCAGCTCAAATTAGTGTAAGTAAAAAGAAAGATTTAGCAGGTCAAGTAATTGAATGAATCTAAGGGAACATTTTGCTTCTGGCATTGCTGGAATCAGGAACCCAAATACTGTCATCAGGAATCCCCTTCTTGTTCCATCACTCAGCTCTGCTTTCTTATGTGTTGTATCAAAATGGTGCTTGTGGGTCCCAATCTTAACTGGTCTTTGGTGCCTTTTAGGAATTTCAGAAGAAAAGAGATGATTTTTTTTGTGGTTGTTTGTTTGTGTTTTGAACCCAGGGATTGAACCCAGGTGCACTTAACCACTGAGTCACATCCCCAGCCCTTTTCATTTTGTATTTTTGTCCCGACCCGCGGGACATCAACGCGGAACGGCAAACCTAAGAGAGAAGGAATGAAGGGACAAGAGACGCAGGGAGAGGCAGCAAGACAGGAATTCTGATCAAGCTGCAAATTTTTATTGTTCACACAGGGGTATTTATATGCTCAGGGAATGAGGGGTATGACGAGGTGCAGCCTGGTTGGCTGTGTTCTTCTATTGGGCTCCTGATAGGCTGCAAGTTCCCGCCGGCGGGAAGGTGAGGTTCCCACCGGCGGGAAGGTGAAGTCCCGGAAGAGAAGCAGGGACGGCACCATAGGCGCCATACTGTCAGAATTATCAGCCAGGAGGGGGGAGGGGCGCTGCTGCTTATTGTAAAGGTCAGAATGTTCTCAGAATGAGAACTTCTTGGTCCCTGACATATTTTGAGACGGGTTCTCAATAAGTTACTTAGGGCTCCTTTAAATTGCTGAGGTCAGCTTTGAATTCGTGATCCTATTGCCTCAGCCTCCCGAGCCACTTGAATTGCTGGCATACACCACCACATCTGTCTAAGAAAGAGATGTTTTGATCCTAGCATTAATATCAGACCTAGAAAAAGTCTTTCTTATTGACACTACTTGCACTACTCTTGGACCAGTCACTGTGTCTGGGGTGATGGGACGCAGGGCATGCTGATCAGTCCTGGCCATGTGAGGAAAAATTTCACCACGTGGGCAGAGGCAGTTCCTAAAAGGAAATGGGTCAGTAGGGTGGGAGGTCAGTTCTATCATCTGGTAAAAGGAAAGGAATTCTGGGCAGGTAGAGGCCAGGGATATCCAAATACAATATTCAATTCCCTTCTACATATTTGCCCTTAGGAAACAATCAAGAGTATGAATAAGGGCTGGGGCTATAGCTCAGTTGGTAGAGAGCTTGCCTCGCATGCGCAAGGCCCTGGGTTCAATACACACACACACACACACACACACACAAATTGTGAATAATTTATAATACTCAAAATCCAGAAAGGATTTAAGTATCCAATAATAACAAATTAGTTGAGTAAGTTGGTATATGAATTCATTTAAATACCATGCAGTCTTTGGAAAATACGCTATGCAGAAAAACTGACTGGCATGAAAAAAATTTTAACCTAACATGTTAGGCATAACAACAGTGTGTGTGTGTGTGTGTGTGTGTGTGTATACACACATGTATACATACATATACCTTTTTATACACATTTTACAATTTTACATATATTATCCATGATTTATCTATACAATACACAAGTGTAAATGTCATGAAAGTTGAAAGAATATACTTTATAATGTTTATTATTTTTAGGTGAAATTAGAGGTAATTTTAATCATTCTGACACTTTTCTCTATTTTCTACAGTAAATGCATCTTATTTAAAATTAAAAACATTATTGGAAAACCTTTAATTCTTCACAGCCAATTTAAAACCGCTCATGCTTTTTCTTTCAGTGAGAAGAGCTGAAATGGAGGTCCTAATTACTGGTAAATAACAAACTTTGGTTACTTTAAGGAAACTAATTAGGAGAATAAATTATTCACCAGTTTTCTAAGATTAGCTAAGACCCAAATGTATTCTCCATTATGTCATATTTCTTTGAGACTTTATTTGCATGCACACCACTGACTTTCAGAATTAATCAACCAGTCAGCTCCATGTTCAGAGCACAAATACAGATACCCAAATGAGATGACAATCACCTCTCCCCACGCCGACAGAGAGAGACTCGGGGTATCCTTCCTAAACTTTATAATTACTCCTGAATCTATCTTTAGAAAGCCAAATATATTTTCCTGCTGCTACAGAGAGGGAATTGTTCTCCATGGCATCAGAAATATTCAGATTGGAGGAAAACACTTCAGTAAAATAGAAAGTAATAAATATCTTAACTGAACGAACCTATAGATCCTAAATTGCTTACCCCACTTGTTTCCATTTCCCCTGGAGAATTCTCTTTGTGGACGAGTCTGCATCATCCAAAGAGCCTCTGCATTATCCAACCTCAGGAGAGAGAACTGAATAATTGGTCTCTCCCCACTTTACCAATCAAATATCAATGAGCCGAATCTTTATAAGCCCAGAGGGAAAAACTTAATTATGCTGGTGACTTCTGGAAAAGCACAAAGTATAGAAGGAACACCAAAAAGTGGCACTCATGTTTACTTCCTCTGTCATTACCCATGTTGATCATTTCAGTTGTAAGCTAGACCCATTTCTTTCGGAATTGCCCAATAAGAGGCAACTTGACGCCATGAGAAGATGGACCACCAGGGTGCTTGCTAGTGAAGATGATGTTTCTGTTTCTTGACTCCCTCCCACCATGGCACATACAAATAGAAAGTTCTTCATTAAATTCTCCTCTTTTATCTGGCAAGATTGTACCTATCTCCCAAGTAGGGATCTTAACAAAAGTTGTCTGATGTGACAGTGGCCTACGCATCATCCTTTCTTCTTCCTTACTAATAGAACTCCACATTTCTTTGGGGGTAGCAATGAGCCCAACTTAAAAACTCTATTTCCCAGGGTGGCACACAGAGAAATGTGCCATTCAGATGCCCTTGTTTCGGGAAAGGACTTGTTACTCACTGCAAGGAATGTGATTGATGGACAACCTCCCATTACTAACCTCTGGCAGCTCTCAAGTTGAGGTCATGCTCTTCTGGGGCAATTCCCAGCCAATGACTAAGCAAGATAATATTAAAAGGCCTGGCCATTTCCAGCCAGCAAGGGCTCTGCAATGGATAATCTTTGCTTTGGACCTGTACCTTGAGCTGGTAGAGACTGTCAGGTTTGCATCAGAGAATGATGACTCTGCCTGCTCAATTCTGCTTCCTGCTTCTTTCACAAATATTACTCCCCATTAAACCTTTTTGATGCCTAACTACATCTGAGCAACTGCTTCTCGAGAATCAGAACAGTGATACCCAGTTTCCCTTGCAGCTTTAGGCAGCCACTTAACACAGTTCTGACCAGTGACATGTAAGTGGAAATGGTTGAGTAGATTTCTAGGAAAATTATTTTATCAGAGGCAGTTTCAGCTAACATGTAGCTTTTGCTCCTGGTATTTTCCCTTACTTTTTTTTTTTTTTTTTTGGTGGGGGGTGATGGGGATCGAACCCAGGGCCTTGTGCTTGCAAGGCAAGCACTCTACCGACTGAGCTATCTCCCCATCCCCCATTTTCCCTTCTTTTTACCTAGAATACAGATGTGTTAAAAGGTGGGATAAGGGCTGGGGAGATAGCTCAGCTGGTAGAGTGCTTGCCTTGCAAGCACAAAGCCCTGGGTTCGATCCCCAGCACCGCAAAAAAAAAAAAAAATAGGGTGAGGGGAGCAACCATCTGTGCCAATGAAGTAACAAGGACAAAGTCTAAAAACACAGCTAAGGACGGAAGAGAAGAAACCTGGGTCCTGGAAGGCATTGCGAAGCAACTTGGCTGTGTACCTATGGATTTCTTATTTTATGGAAAATAACCCCCTTTCTTGGTTAAACCACATTAGGTCAAGTTTGACAATGAGAAGCAAACCTAACTAACTCATAGGAAAACTTACATGCTGTGTTGTTAAGCAAAATACAGCAGGTTACAGAGTGGTGTGAGGAGCATGATCTCAGTTATGTATGTGTGCATATATCTGTATACCTCTTCTGTATACATTCTTACACATATTAAACACACTTTATCTACATAAGTATAGAAGGTATAGTTAAGAAGAAGAGGACTTTGGCGATACCTACTCATCCAGTCAAATGAGCTTAAGCAAACTCCTGTAGTAAGGAGACAGAGAGTGATATCCAGTTCATCTCCTTCTCCTCCCTAATGGTTTGATTTGCAAGGAATAAAATTATCAGCATGGGAAATATTTGTGCGTATAAGGCAGAAGACACAGGTTTATCAATTATGTAATGCATATATTGATTTGTCCAGGAAACTGCAAAGTCAAATACTATATATAATTCAAACCAAGAGATTCTTTTCCTAGGAGAGTAGAATTGCAGAGTTCTACTTTATCATCAGCTGGGAGTTCCTGATGAGATAGTAAGACACCCAACTTTTAGATTAATTTTTTACTGAGTAAGGGAAATCAGGTAGCTGGCGGTGCATGCCATAGTAGAGAAGGCTTTGAACTAAAAATCCGAACATCTGAATTATAGACCTACCGTACTAAGAACTACTGTAAAGGGAGTAATATGACTTGTCTTACTTCTGACTTTCTTCACAGGCTGTTGTAAAAAATCAAAGAATTACTGTATTATGCTGCATGAAGGTAAATTAACAACAATAAGGTTCTACATGTCAAGCATTGTTTTACACTCTTTGCAGACTTTTAATTCATTCAACCTTCTCAACAAGTCAATGAGATTGTGACCTTGAGGTCAATTCTCCACATGTATGCCCTTTAGGGGGGTGATCATACTTATATTTAACAGATTGCTTCCTTAGCATTTTCATATGTTAATGAATAACAGGAATTATACTTAATCATGATCTAGTTGAACACTGAGCCACTTCTTTGTCTTGTGCTTTTAATTTTTTTTAAGAAATGAAGGAAGAACACAGATGGGTAAGGACCCTTTCCTCATGGGTTTGCCTTAGTTCAAAGAAGAGGGAACCTCTGCTGTACTTCTGCCCTCTCTGTTTCCCCCTTTTCTGTTCCTCCCCACAGGAGGGACCTGCACCATTATTTAGCATGGAACATTCACTGGACCAGTTTCACTGGTGGGTTAGACCTCTGCTTAAGGTAGATCCATGCCCATGACTGCCATGTCCTTCTGTTCCCTTCTGAGCCCAGATCCACAGACTCCACTTCACTTCCTATACAGGAGTGGCAAGCAGCCATGCCAGAGGCTGGGCACCATGATTTAGAAGGAGACTGTGGTCCTAGCCTTCATCCTCCATTGGGTCAGCATACTGGGGTCTGTTCTGAAGGTCCTGCCTATATCTTGATAGCAGCATACCTGAGTCTGTAGGTGCCAAGATATACTGGAGCATAAAGTACTGAGGTAGAAGACACAAGGAGGCAGAAAGGAGGTATGCGGGACAACACAAGAGTGGCCTCGACTCAAAGTCCAGATTTAAAGGTCACTTTCACATCCCTTCATCACAAACAGCACTATTAAATCAATTATTTGACCTTATCCAAAGGTACACCAATACCATACTGTTTAATGTCACAAAGCAGAACACATCTAAAACAAAAAAGAAAAGAAACCCCCAAACTGGAAATGGTTAACCAGAGATTTTCAGTTTGCCATTTTCTCCTCCTTTTCTGTCTCCTCCCTCTGCTTCTCCTCCTACCCTGCCTCCCTCCTCTTCTTCCTTCATGGTCTTCTCCTTCTTCTTCATCTTCCTCTTCTTCCTCTTCCTCCTCTTCCTCCTTTCTACTGCTTCTTTTTTTTGGTACTAGGGATTGAACCCAGGGGTGATCGTCCACTGAACCACATCCCCAGCCCTATTTATTTAAGTTGTCAAGGCTGGCCTTAAACTTGCAATCCTCCTGCCTCAGCCTCTGAAGTAGCTGGGATTATAGATGTGTACTATTGTGCCCATCTTCGACTAATATCTTAAAGATATTTTCTTAACTTTTTTTTTTTTTTTTTTTTTTTTTGCCATTGCAGAGATAAACTTTCTACAAATTTAAATTGTATACTTTGTTTCTTTATTTTTTTAACTCTTTTTTTTTGGAGGGGGGTACTGGGGATTGAACCCAGGGCCTTGTGCTTACAAGGCAAGCACTCTACCAACTACCCAGCCCTGTTTTTAACTCTTATGCCTTCCTCTTCCTTAAGCTTCTACTAAACAAAATTTCATTTCACAATAATGGTAGTGATTCAAGTAGATTTTTTTCCTGAAAATTCCACTGGACAAGAATACACAGCCTTTCAAAAAGAAGAAGGAAGGAAGGAAGGAAGGAAGGGAGGAAGGAAGGGAGGGAGTGAGTGACGGAGGGAATGAGTCATCAGTTAAATCTCTCTTCCTTCAAAATCTGTTTTTGGCCTTCAAACCATTTTCTCCCTCCAGCATCAAGCCTTCCTGACTGCTATCCCTGTCTTCTCAGATCTCTCTCCTCTTCCTGCCCAAATTCTGTCTATGTCAACTCTTTAGCTCTTCTACAGCCTCTGGTTCCAAACTTGAGCAACCCTTCATTACCACTTATGCCGAACTTGAGCAAACCCTTCATTACCACTTATGCCAAAGTCCCTTAGACCAGTGCTCTAGTTAATTAGGATGCTTTTTCCTTGGAAGTCAGTGAAGGATAATTAACAATAAATTCTCCTCTTCTATGTTCAAATTCAAAATAATGGATTATTATAAGCACTAATACAAGAGTTGGACTAATTTCAATTTCTCCACTTATGCAATGAGAAATCTAGGTTTGCCAGCTCCAAATTTCCAGGCTTTTTTCAGATATATTTTGCGCCATTTATAGATTCATGCCTGGGTAGCTGCCTGACTAATCCAACAAAGAATGGATGAGTTGAAAGTAGAACAAGTGAAATCGAGGACCACATGGAGTCCTCCCGAGAAAGGCAAGTAGAAATATAGGACAACTGGGGATGGAGTTTGGGGGAAGGAGGCAGAATAGAATTCAGTACTTGACTTTCTGGACTACAAAGAAAGGTTGGACTTTCAGGCTGAAGAATTATGCGCAAACTAGATTTGGAGAGTCTTGGGGCCAAACCAAAGTGCTTTTTGTTTTCATCAATAAAGCAATAACACTGGATTCTAGTGGGAAGTGTTAGACATTGTGGTATATTGAAAATGTGAATAGGAAGGAGAAGAAGAGAAAATAAAAGAAAAAAGAAATAAAAGAATCTTTTTTAAAATTATTTTTTAATTTTTACAGACTGTATTTTGATTCATTGTACACAAATGGGTTATATCTTTTTGTTTCTATGGTTGTGCACGATATAGACTCATACCACTTGTGTAATCATACATGTACATAGGATAATGATGTCTGTCTCATTCCACCATCTTTCATACCCCCCCTTATTTCCCTCTACATAATCTAAAGTTCCTCCATTCTTTTCTCACCCCCACCTCCCCACTCCCATTATATATCATCATCCATTTATCAGGGAAAACATTTGGCCTTTGGTTTTTGGGAATTGACTTTTTTCACTTAGCATGATATTCTCCAAATTCATCCATTTATCCGTGAATGCCATAATATTATTATTCTTTATGACTGAGTATTATTACATTGTGTATCACAGTTTCTTTATCCATGCATCTGTTGAGGGCATCTAGGTTGATTCCACCATCTAGCTATTGTGAATTGAGCTGCTAATAAACATTGATGTGGCTGCGTGACTGTAGTATGCTCATTTTAAGTCCTAAGAGTGGCAAGAAATCTTGGCAGTTATTTATTTAGCTCCACCTTTTACTCAGTGCCAGAATCCTTTCTTCACATCCAATACTCAAGGTCCTAAATCCCAGAGTTTCCTAGACTTTATTCTTTATCTTATTTCATTGTAAACCTGTGAAATTTTGCAACACAAATTTGTGAACTGGCTGTTAGCAGCTGAGTAACGGCATGGCACATTTCAAAAGCCAGGTCTGGTCTCAGATGGAGACAACAGAAGTCAGGAAGTCACTCCAGGTTGTCTTTCCTCCATCTTGACCTAGCTTTATGATCTGACTTCACGACCACATCTTTCTAAAAGGAAGACTGCCTTCACTCACAGGGGTTAGATTTCCAAACTTTTTGACCAAGTCTTCGATGCCTGTTTCTAGACCCCTCTGCTGCCAGTCAACTGTCCATAGGGGTCTTTGTTAATTATCTGCAACTCTGTCCTCTGCTGATATCTTGTTCAATACAGCTTGGGTAGCCATGGTTGATTTTGACAATGGACCTGACTCTTTGTTAATGGCACATTTTAGTCAGCCTTTTTGCTGCTGTGACTAAAATACCTGACAAGAACAATTTTAAGGAGGAAAAGTTTATTTGGAGGCTCACAATTTCAGAGGTCTCAGTCCATAGATAGCCAACTCCATTCCTTGAGACTCAAGGTGAGGCAGAACATCATGAAGGAAGGGTGTGGCAGAGGGAAGCAGCTCAGAACAAGGCACCAGGAAGCAGAGAGAAAGAGACTGCACTCACCAGATACGAACATATGCCCCAAAGACACACCCCCAATGACCTACCTCCTCTAGCCACACCCCACCTGTCTTCAGTTACCACTCAGTTAATCCCTATCTGGGGATTAATTCACCGATTAGGTTAAGACTCTCATAACCCAATTATTGCACCGCTAAGTCTTCTTTTTTTATCTCACACATGAGCTTTTGGGGGATACCTCACATCCAAACTATAACATGGCACATGAACATGAATCGTTTGGATTGGGATTGAGTTCAAATACTTAAAATAGAAAACTAACTTCTATTAGAAGTTAGAAATCTGTCTTTTGTCACAAAGATAAACCTGAGCTGTAGAGTTGCTCTGTGATGTCCTTAGTGTTCACCAGTCTCCTTTCTCTGTCTGCAGTCCTGTCCATGTTGGTGGGATTCCATCTTCAAGGTTGCCCCATGGCCATCAGACAGTTCCTCACATTAGCATTCTTGGCAGAAAGAAGAAGGAAGAGGAAAGAACAAGTGGGTGCTGCTAGGTAAATCCCCTTTTTAGAACTTTCCTGGATGCTCCACCCAATGGCTTATCTGGCGTCACTTTGATTAACCCCCTCTGCAAGGGAGGTTGGTAAATATACTTTTCAGGGATGCCAGATAAAATATTACATGGGTCATACTTATACTGAAAGTATTCATTGTTTATCTGAAATACATATTTAAATGAGAGTCCTGTGGTTTCATTTGCTAAACTAGCAACCATAATACTTTTATCTGACTGGACACTTCTCCACATCCAACAACATGGAGGTTCTGTTTGAAAGTTGAACAGGAAGCTCTCTACCATGAACAGGAAGTCCCTACCATGTGGAGCTTTTAGTTTTTCATCTGTTGCTTGGTCTTCTACTTTTAAGCCAGGTTTCCTTTCCCTATCCCTAGAGTAATTAGTCAGTTTTAGATTTACTAGGCTTACCCAATTCCTACTATAAATCCTCCTTCTTTTCTTTTTTTTCTTTTCTTTTTTTTTTTGGTACCGGGGATTGAACTCAGGGGCACTCAACCAATAAGCCACATCTCCAGCCCTATTTTGTATTTTATTTAGAGGCAGGGTCTCGCTGAGTTGCTTAGGGTCTCACTAAGTTGTTGAGGCTGACTTTGAACTTGCAATCCTCCTGTCTCCTGAGCTACTCACCTCATTTCTAATATTAAAATGTTTTTATTTTTAGCCACACAATAAAGTTCATTGTGTGTTTGCAGTTTTCCTAGAGACATGAACTGAGAAAATGGCATTTCGTTCAAACAGGCAACTGAATTCTATATGAGTTCTCACAGTAACTTTAGTGTCTAAATCTTTTGAGTCTTCTTCCTTACATAAAATGTCTCCTGACAGCTTTTTTGCACTTAGTTTTGTGTTTTGATAGTTAAGTTTAAGGTAATCAGTATGGGAACTAAAATGGTGATGTAATTATATTAAAAAGAAAGCATAGGGGAGTTTAGGGAAGGTGTAGAAAGCAAACTATTTCATCATCCATGAGAGGAAAGTGAATATACAACAACATTTAGTGCTCGAGGTTCTATATCCCAGAGTACATGTTTAACATAAGTCATAAATAATCAAATAATCAAATATGCATGTCATATTAAAAGTTTCCTTAGATTTTGGTGGAGTGGGACAGGAAACTTGCTTTTTCATTTATTCATGTATTTAATTAGTCATTTTATTTTGTAGTATTGGAGATTGAAACCAGGGATGCTCTACCACTGACCTACATTCCCAGGCTTTTTTTGTTTGTTAGTTTGTTTTTTGGTGTCAGAGATTGAAACCAGGTGCACTTAGTCACTGAGTCACATCCCCAGCCTTTTTTTTTTTTTTTTTTTTTTTTAATTTTGAGACAGGGTCTTGCTAACTTGCCTAGGGCCTTGCTAAGTTGCTGAGACTGGCTTTGAACTTGGAATTTTCCTGCCTCAGCGTTCTGAGTCACTGGGATTATAGGCATGTACCACCATGCCTGGCCATTCCCAGTCTCTTTGATTTTTTATTTGGACACAGATTCTCACTAAATTGATGAGGCCAGACTCAAACTTGAGATTCTTCTGCCTCAGCCTCCTGAGTTGACGGGATTGTGGATGTGTGACATCACACCTGCCAAAATATTGCTTTTCAATATAAATAATTTTGTAGTATTTGATTTTTTTTATAACACTGTGATTGAATTAATTCACTGACTATTAAAATGTAAAGGGGAAACTACTGACCATCCATGGGGATTTGTCTTCTTGGAATAGCAGGACAATGTTAATCAGTAAATATGACTTACAGAATGGCCTCTAACAGTCAGTGAATAAGGTAAAGGCTGTATTTAGTTTCAGAACCTTATCTGGGATCAGAAATCCATTTGCCTACCTATAAATTACTAATAAAGTTTAAGTGCTAATTTTCATGAAAAAAAATTTTTTTTTTAATTTACAAAGTAGGAAACTTTAAGGTCAAGGAAAAAACTGTGTGTAGAACTCTCCATCTCAGTTGTCAGAGAAGTTCTTTAGGACAGCAAGTTTTCTGGGACTGTCATGCTAAGGAAGGAGTAAGGTAGGTTTTACTTCTTGGTAAGTCCTTGCCAGTGATTCACACTGGGAATCATTTATTTGCTCTCAAACATTGATTGATATCATTATTAGAAGGAATTAAGATCACTTCTCTAGCTTTATTTGACTGTAAAATTAAAAATAGTCTGAAACAGTCGTGGACAGAATGAAAAAACCTCTAATTCAGAACCCGTTTTGAAACCGGCCATTGTAATACAACTGAAGTTTTAAAGGGGACTACTTTGAAAGAGATCACTTTATGATAATTATAAGGTATGCTATCTTCTCTGCTTTCAATAGAATTGCTCCAACTTCACATATTGCACTATAGCATAGACAGGATGTAATGTGATTTTTAAATCTCTTCATGTTGGTAGAATAGAAGAAATATTCCCAGTATGCCCAATAGAATGTGACAAGAGTGATTTCCAAGGCTAGGTCATAAAAGGCAATATGGTCTCTACCTTTTTAGTTCTATAGACTTTAAAGTTGAAGTAATTTTACATTGTTTTTGCTCTTTCTAAAATAATACATGTTATTGTCAAAATTAAAACAAAGCAGCTAGGTGCAGTGGCACACACCTGTAATCCCAGCTGTTTGGAAAGCTGAGGCAGGCGGAGTGCAAGTTCAAAGCCAGCCTCAGCAACTTAGCCAGGTACTAAGCAACTTAGTGAGACCCTGTATCAAAATAAAAAAATAGAAAAAGGCTGGGGATGTGATTCAGTGGTTAAGCACCCCTGGGTTAATCCCTGGTACCAAAAAGAAAAAAGAAAAAAGCTAAAACAATGCAAATATACTACAGTAGATGGTAGTAGAAGGATACACCGATATGTGTCTCATTCCACATATTCTTCTTAAAATGAAATGTGGACACTCCTCTATCCAGGTCGTGGAAGGTCGTCTATGTTCCCTCTCCTTGGACTTGGGAAGACCTCGAAACGCTTTTGCCCAATAGATTGTGGCAGGAGTGATTTCCAAGGCTAGGTCATAAAAGGCAATATGGCCTCTACTTGATTTTCTCCCTCTGGACATGTGTGTTTGGAGCCCATTTTTTTGCCATGCAAGAAATCCTGGGGCTAGGGAGATAGCTCAGTTGGTAGAGTGCTTACCTTGCAAGCACAAGGCCCTGGGTTCAGTCCCCAGCATTGCAGGGAAAAAAAAAAAAAAAATTCTATTGCTCTGCAGCCTCTATACTGGAGAGATCACATATGGATATAGAGAGATCCCTAGAAGCCCCATCATTTCAAGTTTTCTATTATAGTTTGGGTATGTGGTATCCCCCAAAAGCTCATGTGTGAGACAATGCAAGAAGATTGGGTTTTGAGAGACTTAATCCAAGCCATGAATTAATCCCCTGATAGAGATTAACCAAGTGGTAACTATAGGCAGGTAGGGTCTAGTTGGAGGAGGTAGGTCCCTGCGGCTGCGCCTTTGGGGTATATGTTTTGTTCTTGTTATGCTGAGCTCTCTCTGCCTGGTGTAATGTCCTGAGCTGCTTTCTGCCACCAGACTCTTGTGCCATGATGCTCTCTCTGCCTCACATCAGTCACTGAGTAGTAGAGCCAGCTGTCTATGGACTGAGACCTCTGGAACCATGATTCCCCAAATAAGCTTTTCCTCCTCTAAAATTGCTCTTGTCAGGTCTTTGGCTCACAGCAGCAAAAAACTGACTAAAACACCTTCCCAGTAGGGGCACCAGATCTGTGAATGAACAAGCCTTTGAGATGGCCCCAAACCCAAACTGTAATAATCCTGTGAGAACCTGAGTCAGAACTACTCAGCTGAGCAGCTCCAAATTCCTAATCCATATAAACAGGGAGTTTATAAAGGAATATTGTTCCCTTAAGCAGCCACATTTTAAGGTGAGTTGTTATGTGACATTGGATAACCAGAACAGTGCCTCTGTCTGTCACCCAACGTGTAATCACAGTTGTTAGTTGGGAGTATATCTGTAACACTTTTTTTTTATCTTTAATTTTGAGACGGGGTCTCACTAAGTTCCTTAGAGCCTCGCTAAATATCTGAGGCTGGCATTGAATTGTGATCCTCCCGATTCAGCCTCCCATGCCGCTGGGATTACAGGTATGTACTACCATATCTGGCCCTGTAAGACCTTTAATCCATATATAAACTTTTGTAAAAATACAAATGAGGGGCTAGGGTTGTGGCTCAGTGCTAGAGCACTTAACTGGCACATGTGAGGCACTGGGTGTGATCCTCAGCACCACATAAAAATAAATAAATAAATAAATAAATACAATAAAGGTATTGTGTCCACCTACAACTAAAATAATAAACACTAAACAAAGAAATTGGCCAAACTTTAAGAAAAATACAAATGAGTTTATACTATGTATATTATACATTACCTTCTTTTTGACTTAATAATATTTCTTGGACATCAGCATGTAGATCAACATCATTTTTCAATAGCCACACAGTTCTCCACTGTTTGGGTGGACTATAATTTATTTTATAATTATTAGTGAAATACAATCTTTTTTGTCTTTTAAAAATAAATTTTAAAATATTAAAAGATATACAATAAAATTATAATTATATTACTCTATTTTATATACTGTTTTAGCATTCAACATATTGTACTTCTTATGATATTAGTTTTTAAAATATTAATTTTATTGGTGAAATAATATATATCATCCAAGTGTACCATGATTCATTTAAATGAGTCTATTGTTGAAAATTTATGTTGTCTTCTGTTTAAAAGCACTATAGTTAACATCATCAAATTGTGTATTACTTTTTAGCCATTCTTTAGAATATATTTATAACAATAAAAATGCAGAACCAAGATGAATTTTGTGCAAACTATAAATTGCATCTGAGAAAGGTTGTGCCAATGAAAGCTGCCATCAATAGAAAATGAGAACATGCATTCCAAACATCTTTATTAACTCTTATCATTTATAAAATGATCATACTAATCTCAATGATTAAATTGTTTTCCTTTACATTTATTTGATTACTTTATAAGATAGAGACAACCTTAGTTTTGGAACAGAAGGCCCTCTGAGAAGATTATTGGAATAGGAACTTTCAGCACCGCAGGGAATCCTTCCTGGAGAATCAAAGCCCTCCAGCCGCTGGGCCATCCATGGACTATGGCCTCAGTCAATGATGGCCAGGTTTCTCACAGGCCTCCCTTAGCTTTACTAAGGGTAAATGTCTTTACTGGAGGCAAGGGTGCTTATGAGGTATGGGTAACTGGGAGAATATCAGGGTCTTTTCTCTCTGGTGACTCTAGGCTACAAATGGCATCTGGGTCTACCTGGAGAACAGGTGTTAAATGGAGGAGTCGCCTCATTATTTGAATGGATCTCGGCACAGTGTATTTCAAAATGATCTCAATGGACAATTCCCAGTGACCTTCTTCAGGTTCTCAGGAGGGGAACACACTTTTGGTTAAGAAGCTCAGAATTCAGGAAGAGGCAAAGACAAAAAACAAAATGGGTGTCTAAAACTGTATTCTGAAGTTTCCTTCTGTCTCTGTGCCCTCCTATGGCTTCTTTGCCCTGTTCATTTGCTCACATAATTCTCCCTACCTATAACCCCTCCTCCCTTTCTCCAGTAAGTAGATCCCATGCTGTCTGGCTTTTCCAAGTCAGAGATTTGTGTTCTTCACTTAAGTCACTTACCCTGTCTTGCCTTGTGTTCTGATTATTTGCTTACAGATTCTCTCCATGGTACTGGACTTCAGAGTATGTCTTTTGCATTTTTCTCTCTCTCCACAATGCACAACAAAGTGCTAGTAGGTCCTTTTATTAAATGCTCAGAACTCTTCCCCTTTGTTTTTGGTCAGAGATTGGAAAACAACAACCTGGGGGCCAAATCTTGCACTCTGCCTGTTTTTATAAATAAAGTTTTAATGGAACACAGCCATGCTCATCATTTAAGCATTGCCTGTGGCTGCTTTTGTGCTTTAAGAACTGTGCTAAGCAGTTGTGACAGAGCTCTCACAGCCTGCAAAGTTGAAAATATTTACTATCTGGTCCTTTCCAGAAAAGGTTTGCCAACCCTTGTTCATTTTTAGTGCGAAGAGAAATTTGTCCCTTGGATTCTATCCATTAAAACACTTGCTGCCCTTTTTCTTTCCTTATGAAATCTGTGAGCATTATAATTGTGAAGCATTTTGAGAGATAGTCATCATAAAATACAATCTCAGTTCTGTAAGTGTCAGGCATTGACTTAAGGGTCCTGTAGTGAACTCACATATAACCAAAAAAGTGTCTAAACCCTTGTCAGAAATAGTTGTCATTAAAAAAATAATAACCTGCCATTTTCAATTTGGAGATAATTTCTCTGAGCTTGGTTAATGTGAATCTGCCATGGGGAGATCATTTGTATTCCACCACAGTGCAGATAGTCATTTCTCCACAAAAACTTGCAGAATACTTCATTCCTTCTGTGACAGCATCTATTTCAACAGGTCTTGTTAATTTTTTTTCACACATGTACTTCCAGACAGGGTTATGAACACTCTTTGAACCTCTTTGGTCCAACTCCATGACTTCCATAGAGTTATTTCAAAGTAGGTATCAAGAAATGTTGACTGAAGGAATGTCATGAATGCAAACACAAAAAATGATTTATAATGACATTGGTCTTGTGATGCCATGGGGAAACCTCGATAGACTCTTCATACTGTTATTTGCACATACACATTTTCATTACTGTTTATTCTGCTTATATGATTTTTCAATTTGCTTATATATGTGCACAGAAAGGAAGCCGTTTCAAGAATGCCTGCTATACAATAGTGCTCTGTTGTTTAAAAACAGAACAATTCTCTTGAAAAAGAAAATGCCTTATCTGGGGTCAAGCAAATTTCTCAGGAAATCAGCATTATTGTGAGACAGAAAACCCTTCTGGATTTATTTTCTTAACTGTTCTCTTTACTGTAACCATCAGCAGTTAATGAATCAGAGACAAGACCAATGAACCTTTGCTTTTCACCTATGTGAAGTTATGTTTATAGTTAGGCTTAGTGCAGTCGCCATAAAAACAAAGCATCCCTAGGGCACATTATTTGAATGAGCCCAAAGAAAAGGGTGGGGTGGAGGTTGCTATTCACAAAATTCAACAAAGAGGTGAGTAACCAAATGCTGGGGAAAACTGGGATGCAGCTGGTCTCAGAATCAGTGTAAACCAGGGGCTGAAATGTTGCCAGGACTCTCCTCCATTTGGAAATTGCTTCTCTCCACCTGCTGCCTTGGTCTTGTTCACTGTAGATCTACCTTCTCTACCAGGAAGGAAACTTAGCCATGCACAACTCCTTTCATTCTTTTTAAAATTCTTACAGTTTTACTCCTAAAAGGGACAATCCCTCTCAATTTTAATTGGGGAAATTCCAGGGAAATTTTGGGTCCAGGTTGGATCAAATCCAATAGATGTGGTGATATATGAACATGACAGCTCCTAAGAGCTCTGGGGGAAAATTGGGTGGGCAGGGTGGGGAAGGTGGAGGAGAGACAGTCCTAGAAGGGAACTTGGATGAAGAATTCCATATATGTTCTCTGCCCTCCTTTTAAGGGCGTTACTATTGTATTTACAAATTCTGAAGCTCCCAGTAAATATCATGAAGTTCTGGTCTGTTTTCCCAATGAAAAGGCTAAAATTCCAGGCTACCCTACGGCTTCTCTAAGTCCTGCCCCAGGCCTGCCACCAGTCCATATAGGTCCTTTGTGCAAATTAGAAACAGACCTTTCTTCATGGCAGACCAGCATCCACTCACATGCCCAGCACCACGCCAGGACTCCTTAGGCTCCCCCTGTCTTTCAGTCAGACACTGCTGTGCAGGGCCCACACTGTACAAGCATCAGTGGTAGTCCTGGTCTACCCAGAGGGAGTAGGGGTAGGCAAGCTGCCCCTTCCCTCAAAGCAAGAGTGATAGCTTGGATTTCATAATTTAAGGCAGCAGCTAGAAGACCGATAGTGATTGAATTCTAAGGCTTCTAGGAAGAACAGTTCACTTCTGGGTAACAGAGTAATAGTGGCATCTCTAGGAGTGAAGAGATCAACAGCCAACCTCACTGGCAGAGAAAGAGTGGAAGCACAATTAGCATTGCTCAGGTTCTTGGAAAGATCCAAAGAGCAACAGTGATAAGAGTCCAGGTGTGAGTTTTTCCAATTAATTTTTTTTTTTTAAGAATTTACCTAACAGAATGCGTGAGAGAGATAAAACTTCTTTTGTTTTCTCTCTTTTAACCTCTGAAACACTAAAAATAACTGCCTTTTGAAGGGTATGGTTGGTTGTATAAGGATTGCAGAAAGCTATCCTTAGAAAAAGTAACATGAGGATGTAGGAATGCCATTTGTGTAAGTTTGTATTCCTACCTGCGGATCGGTTCCTCTTAAAAAAGAAGCCACACCCCCATTGTCCAAAAGAAAGGGAGGAATTAGTTCATTTGGGTAGGTGCTTCAAAGAAAGGCAAGGGCAACCTGAAGCCAGAACAGAGGGAGAGAAAGCAATCAGGAGCAGGATCTGCAGTGGCACCACAATCTGGGCAGTGCCTTCTGATTCCAGCTGGAGATCCTTGTTCACCTAGCAGATCCTGGAGATATGATCAGGGGACAGGTCTGCGGCGAGTGGCCATCACACTAGAACCTAAAGCAATGGCCGGAATAGAAGGGCCACCATCCTGGAGCTGTAGTCCAGGAAATACATGCCCAAACAGTCTGCCACTTCGCTGTTGGATCCCCATTTATTCTGGTGCTCTGGAGGAGCCGCCCATGAATGTTCCAGTCAGTGTGTGAGTCAGAGTCTTTTCCCCCAGTGCTGCTGAAATGCCGCATCCATTCCACCCTCTCCCCTACTTCCTGGACTCTGTCTGAGACGCTGTTCAATTCTCCTGGCTGCAGCAAGAATTGGGCCTGGGCTGGGTCTCACACTCTGACTCTCAGCTACGGCCCCAGATTGCAGGGCTGGGGAGATGGGAGAGACCCCCATACTAGTTATGCGAGTGTGTGACCAAAAGTGACATTCAAGTCATTGAAGAAAAGGATGAAACTTTCAGAAATGTTCACTAGTAATTTTGGGGAAAATATTAGATTCTTACTGCATTACATCTAAATAAACTAGAGATAAGCCAAAGATTTAAATGCAAACACTTTGAATATAAAAGAATATGGGAAAATAATGATAAATAAATAATGTTGGATATAGTCATTTGAAAATTTCAGGGTGGGTCTAGGGGTGTTATTCAGGGGTACAGCATTTTCCCGGCATGAGCAAGGCTCTGGATTTAATCCTCAGCACTTAAAAAAAAAAAAGAAAGAGAAAAAAGAAAATAAAAGAAATGTGGAAAAAAAATCAAAGTTGACAAACTAAGGAAAATATAACACATATAACACTGTGCAATATCGTGTTAATACACAATAATAAAGGAGTTTATGTAAGTTAAAAAAAAAAGTCCATTAGAAAAAAATGGGCAGAAGTCACAAACAAGTAAATTAAAAATGTAAATGGGAAATAGAAATAACATATGGAAAAGTTCAATTCACTAATACTCAGAAAGACAAATTAAAACAATAATGAAATCATTTTCACCTACCAGACTGGCAAAAATTTTTAAAAACTGATAAACTCCTGCATTGACAAGGATGAGAGAAATTCATGATCTGTACTTTTCCTGTGATTTTATAAAATGGCCCAACTTTTTTCCCCCGCAAAGGGCTATCTGACGAGAAAGTATCCAAACACAGCATACACACACACACACACACACACACACACACACACACACATATTTTTTGGTACCAGGGATTGAACCCAGAGGCGCTAAACCACTGAGCCACATCCTCAGCCCTCTTTATGTTTTATTTTGAGACACAGTCTTGCTAAGTTGCTGAGGCTGGGTTTGAACTAGTGATCCTCCTGCCTCAACCTCCCAAGCCACGGGGATTACAGGTGTATGCCATTGTGCTTAACTAGCGCATATATATTCTTTAATGCAACAGATCTACATGTAGGACTCTTTCTTATATCCAAGGAGATTAAACACAAATCTGAGAAGAGGTATTCATGTTTTCATTATAATTCTGCAGAAACAACCTTAATGTCCCTCAGCAAGGGCTAGCTAAGTAAACTGTGGTATAAACACCTATGGAACACTGTGCTGCCCTTAGGAACAGTAAAGTAAGCCTGTATCAACACAGAAAGATGGGCATTTGGCTATGGATTCTCTGAGGCCCATGTGACTCAGTTCTATCGACTGTCATCTTTGCTCACCATCAGAGGTTCTGATATTCTACACCTGTTCATCCCAGACTTTGGCACTTGGCTCATAGTCTTCCAAACTACTACATCCAAAGTCACTTAAGTAGCTGTGTGAACGAACCACTTTATTTACAATCTTGAATTCTTTTATAATGAAATATGGTAGAATTGATACTGAACTATTCTTACAGCCAATCTATGCCCAAACTGCCCCATCTCTAAAATGATGAAATCAGGCATCCTTCTCTCTGACCACTTTTTCTTACCTACTCATCTGCCTTGCTCACCCGTCCTAACATATTTGTTCTCCTTTGGCTTCGGGTCCTCTAGTCCACTCCTGGAGGAGGAAGTATATTCAGATTAGACTTCACTAGTGGATGTAGCTCAGTGATAAAGTGCTCACCTAGCATCCACAAGGCCCTGGGTTCAATCCCCAGTACTGCAAATCAGACTTCATGGTTATTCTTCTTGATTATTTTTTTGCCAAGGTCTTAAACACTTTGCCTTATTATTCCCATTGCAAAATCCCTACTCCCCTCTTTTTCGCATCAGGTTACCAAGCACTGCTAGGGTATCATATCCTGGCAGACAGGAACACTATAACTGGTACTCACTAATTTCAACTGGGTGTTTGTCTTGGGTTCATTTCCCACAAAGGCAGAGCCTGAGACAGGATTTTAATGCAAATGGTTTATTTGAAGATAATCTCATGTAGAGAAGTAACTAAGAAAGAGAAAAGAGAGGGAAAGAGGGACACAAACACAAGATGTATTAATGAGCAGACTACCACTGTGGGCAGCTGGAGTCAGTTCCATTGGGGACCTGTGCAACTGTGAATGTCCCACCCCATTCCACTCTGTCTTTGTTTGAGGACAGTTCTCAGCAGCATCAACTCCCTTTCTTTCCAGACTACCTTGTACCTAGATCACACAAGCTCCCAGCCCAAGAATACCCTCAGGCAGAGCTGTAGGTGCTCATAGTAGAAAGCCATCAGCATGTCCACTCCAGAACTGAGTGCCAAGGGGTTGGGGCTGGGCAGCCACAGCATACACTGTGGCCCAGCATCTTTACCATGTGGCTCCAGTCACCTTCGTCTCCCCTCCCTGCAATCTCCAGTCACTCCAAACCTCTGATGCTCTTTAATGTCCCCATCTCTTACCCAATGACCTGGACTCTAGTTCACAGAGAAGCACTAAAATCTCAGAAAGGAACCCACTGGATTCCTGCCAACAATTCTAACACCCACCCACATCCATACCCATCACATCTCTTTTCCTCTCTTCGACTGGAGAGATGTTCTTCTCTCTAAGGCCAAACATCCCTGCTGTTCTTGATTGGCCTTTCTGTCTGCTTGGTGACTCTCCTTAATTGAGCACTTCCTCTCTAACAAGTCTTCAAACTCTATCTCCTTGCCTGTTCTCCTCCATCTTAAAACCAACAGACCTCCCTGTAGCTCCCCTCCCTTTGCATTATGGTCCTGTCCCTCTCCTCCTCTTCACGCCACACTTACTGAAAGATTGCCAATATATTCAGCCTCCAGTCTCTCTCTTCTCATTCTAGCTATATGGTAATTGCTCTTACCAAGGTCACAAATGACCTCTTGTGGCAAAAGTCAGAGGACACCATTCTTTATCTCTCTTGCCCTCTCAGCAGTATGACTACAAATCTACGCCCCCCCAACCCCAGCTACCATGGTATTACTCTGTTGGTCCACTTCGTTTCCCTCTGGACACACCCACTCCAGCTCCAGCTCTTCACTCATCTATTCTCCACAGGGGTGTCATCTGCTTCCACACCTCTAATTTCCTTGCCAATGCTGATGACTCCTGGATCTTTAGAAACATTCCAGATTTTGCCCCTGAACTCCAGCCTTAAATATGCATGTGCTTAATGCACACACCCAGTTCTGTCACTTTGACCTAGTCATTAAACGTCCCTTAACCTAGGTTCTTGGGTATGAAATGGAAAGAGTATCTACCTCTTCCATCTTTTAAAAAATTGGCTTATTTTGAAATAATTATGGGGCCCCAGAAAGTTGCAAATATAGTACAGAGAGATTCCCTGTACTCTTCACTCAGTTTTCCCAGCAGTTACATTTTACATAACTATAAGTACAAGTCAACACCAGGAAACTGACCTGGAAACAATAGATATACTTCTATGTCATTTTATCACCTGTATAGATTCATGGAACTACTACTATAATCAAGAAATAGAAGTATTCCATCATGACAAAGATTGCCCTCATTTGTAGCTCTCTCTTTTGTGTGTGTGCATGTGTTTGCTTTTTTGTTTTGTTTTGTTTGTTTGTTGGTACTGGAGATTGAACCCAGGGGGACTTAAACACAGAGCCTTTTTATGTTTTATTTTGTGACAGTGTCTCACTAAGTTGCTGAGGCTGACTTTGAACTTGCAATCCTCCTGCTTCAGCTTTGTGAGTTTCTGGGATTATAGCCGTGCACCACTGTGCCTGGCCGCTCTCTTCTTAAAAATTGCTTTTTCTTATTATTATTCTCATCAGATCCTTGAGAAAAGGATATATGCATTATTTGGCTTTGTTTTCAGTGTCTAACATAGTGCCTTGCTCTTAGAAGGCTCCATTAAATGTTTGGGGAAGTAAGGAGGGAAAAAAAGAAGGTGGATTCCATGATGGAGTCAGAGAACTCACCTGGAACCCAGGACAGACCAGGATTATCACTCAGCCCCACACCAGAAGCCAAGGGCTCCTCCCTGATTCGCATCCTATGGAATGAGATGTTGGAAGCTGCAGGCTAGGAGTTAGGGTGGTGAGGCTTACCTCACGCTGAGTCCAATAATCACAGCCCCTGTCTGCAGTAGAGAGAAAGGACTTTCTCAGTCTAGTACCTTTTTTGGGAATCGGTCACATCATGCCACGTGCCCAGTTACCCACTCCACCTATCTGATGTCTGACCTGCTCTGCCTCACATCATTGGCACGTTCCTGTGCTCACTGGCAGCACCAGGGAGGTCAGCTTCTCTGCCACTCACTAGTGTGTGGGACAGCATGAGTTTAAATTATCAAGGAAATAGTTCAGACCTAAAGCAGGATTTTTAAATTCTGCTTAATACTAACTGTTCTTGTTAGGTAATATTCATTTGCTCAATTATTATCCAAGTTGATTTGAGAACTCTGAAACCCAAAAAAGAAGAAAACAGCTAAAGAAACTGCATTGACAACTACATGTGTATTTATGGCAATAAACTCCACATTGAACTTTGCGTATATGTGTGCGGGCATGCCACCAAATTATGATTACTGTTGGAAGGAGAACAAAGGGATATTTATCCATCAGGGTTCTGTAATATTATGATAGGTCTTAATCAGAGAAAAGTCAAATTTGTGTTTCCTTATATAGCACAGTTGAAGTCAAACTTTAGTTTGGAATCTTTGGGTCAGCAACGAGCAATTTGTGTTGTCTAGTCTGCAAGTCTCAAAGAGCAATTATTTAATTTCCAAGGCTGAAACTCATTTATCATTTGTGGTCTATAAACTTGGTCATTTGTGAGATGATGTCATGTTTCCAGCAGGGTGGTTTGGAAATGGTCCACATGGAGATTCATTTTTCATGGAGGAAGTGAGAGGCTTGGAATTAAGGCAATACCTGGGTGGGCCCCTTCATCTTGGGAAATTTGGAGGTTTGAAAGTACAGCATGTCTTGGGCGTTGAGTAGAGGGCCTACCTGCTCTCACATCAGAGGGCACTTGATTTTAAAACTCTATATTCCCAGAGAGCACACACAGAATGGATATGTATAGATGTTCAGGGATCCATCCAGGCATGCTGATGCACACCTATAATACCAGTGGCTCTGGAGGCTGAGGCAGAATTGCAAGTTCAAAGCCAGCCTCAACAACTTAGAGAGGCCCTAAGCAACGTAGTGAGATCTTGTCTGGAAATAAAACATAAGAAGGGTTGGGATGTGGCTCAGTGGGTAAGCACTCCTTGGTTCAATCCCCTGTATGAAAAAAAAAAAAAAAAAAGAAAGAAAGAAAGAAAGGAAGGAAGGGAGAAGTTCATGGATCTTTGTTTTGTTCACTAATATTTCCTGAGTGCTCAGAATAGTGTTCAGAATAGTGGTGCATGGTAGGCTCTAGGGAAATTTTGTTGAAAGACAAGGTAATCCTCTACTGTGTACAGAGGAGAAGAGCGAATGTAAGTATTCAACAGCCAACAAGCCCAGGCCATTTTGGGTAAAGGTGTCAAATTCAGACTTATCCACATAGCCTGTTGGGTCACAGCAAAATGAAATAGAGAGGAAGGAAAAACCAGGAGTCAGAAGGATGCCTGAAAGTCAACCCTAGGAGCTTTGGAGACTCTCCACGGTGCTGCTGCATTTGGTTGGTCTGGCCAGGTTGATCTACTCTGGAGGGCAGCACACAACAGTGGGGGTTCTGGTGAACAGCTAGGATCAATGTCAGGTGGATGCAGAGCAGTCCTGCTATAGCAGAACTCAGTCAGTAGCTGAAGATCCAAGAGAAAGGGTATGGACTCATAGAGGGAAAACCTGGTAAGAATTCAGCAGGGTGAAAAGGTTCAAATAACCAGCAAATAACTAAAAATCAATGCCTGGACTTACTGAGGGCAGGGGAAGATTGCATCTGGCTACATGGATGCCCAGGATTTGCTGGGTCTGAGTCTAGGGGTCACCAACTTGGCAAGGGCTGATATTGTAGACAAGATTGAGCCTACAGATAAAGGCAATCAGATCAGTTTCCTCACTGTGGGTTTCCACAACATTTTTTTCCCTTTTACTTTTCTTCCATTTTGGTGGTGATGGGGATTGAACTCAGGGTCTTGTGCACACTGAGCAAGCACTCTACCAACTGAGCTATGTCCCCAGCCTCCCATGGCATCCTTAATAGTTCTGAAGTAACAATCATCACATATGCAATTACCTCAAGGACTGTTTTCTATGTTAACTACCATTATTCCCCCAGTGCCAAACCTGGCACATGATAGGCAATAATACGAAGGAAAGAAAGCAGCAAGGTGTCCCTATGAAAGAAGCCTGGGAAAGCAGAGATGGACTGTGCAACTGAAGAGACTTAAGTGCCAGCAGTATTTCTCACCTCCTTCACCTCTTACTTGGAATGGCCAGGACTAGAAGTAAGTGGAAAAAAGACAAACAGAAGTCCTAACCTGGCCTGTTGAATTTCGCTCTGGGTATTTACCCCCGTGTGAAGGATATGAACAAATAAGCCCAAAGCACACTTACTTTCCTGTTCCTCCACCTGCCCTCCCACCCCGCCCTAAATGATCCCGCCACCAAAACTCCTCCCGTGACCTGGCCCTGCACCCTGTCAGTCAAAAGGGCCCACCAAAGTCACTAACTCCTCCCATGACCTGGTTCTGCTATAAAACCCAGACCCGCTGGTGGCCCACCACATTTTGCTCCCCAAGATGTGCCCCTCTGGTGCTGAATGAGGCATTGCTGGTCCATGAGGTCTCCATTTTTTCTTTTTCTTTTTGTATTCCCTTCCACATGCTTTCACTGTGAGTAGTGTATTTTCGTGCCAATACTTTCTCCTACATTCAAGAGAGCTAATAAGATGGCATGGGACTGGGGTGTAGCTTCATGATGGAATTCTTGCCTAGCATGTGTAAGGCCCTGGGTTCAGTTCCTGGTACTGGGGGGAACAAGATTGTATGAAGCTCAAGGAGAAGAAAGGTGAAACAAGGAGAGGAAAGAGAAAGAAGAAGGAAAGCAAAAGATCTCATTATCACTTAGGTGGGGACTGGGTTTGGTTGTTAAGGTTGTTAATCACCCTGCTTCCCAGTTCCTGCCCCACCCTGCACACCGCTGACTTCACCCCTCCTATGCTGCAGCGACAGCCAGGACCTCAAGAGAACCTCTCGAGGACAGAGGACCTGCCACCACATGCTAGTGCAGCAGCCACCTTTGCTCTGACTGCCTGACTTATGAACCATGTGCATTAAAGTTCGTCTTTGCTGTAGATGCTGATCCCCTGGGACATTTTTCTTGTAGCATGAGCCTCCCAGTGAGATGGAGCTGGAAGATCTTATGCTCTAGAATGCCTCAGAGGCCAAAGCTAATAAACAACTGAAAGAAGTGTGGTGGAAGAGAGCAACTGAAAGAAGTGTGGAGGGAGAGAGAAACACTCTCTGGGTGTATATATGTATTTTTAAACTAATAGGAAAAACTCCACAAATAGAATTTCAGCAGCACAAAATTCCCTCCAACAGGAAATTGTAAATGGTTCTAAGAAATACCAAAGAATGTCAACTGTTTGCAGAAAAATCAACAAATGCCGTAATCACCTCTAAAAGGACTTTGGTGCTTAAAAACAAAAAAGAATCTAAACTAAACTAAAACCACCCATAAAACACGTAGCTGAAAGAGATGGTGGGAACAGATCTGGAATGTGAAATTCTTTGACCCATACTTTTATAGCAAATAAAAAAAAAGGATTTTGAGTGTAATTCTCAAAATTGGGTTGGGGAAAAAAACAGACAAATCAAATGCTTAAAACTAGCAGAAGGAATTGCCAGCAGGAGAGACTCTGACATATTAAAGAAGGGCAAGAAGGGTATCTCATTCTGGTGTATTTATCCCTTGGAAAGGAGAGGATTTTGACTTTTCCTCCAAACACCCTTTTCTGGTGAAGTCAGTGTTCTCTGGCACCCAGGTGGGAGCAAGAAGTAAGAGCTCCAAGAGAAGACCACACTGAGATAAAGGTGGCCTTAGAGTCAAGCCAAGAGATGCATTAACCAGGTCATATTTCCAGGAAGTAGGATGCTGTTTAGAGGCTAGGGCACAGAGCAGAAGAGACAAGATATCAATGGCCTGAAATCTGTTTTAAGAACGTCCACAAACACAATATTCACTCTTATGGCATGCTTAATTGGTCTGAGATCATGCTCTCTTTTTGAATAATAAAGTTATCCAGTACAGAAATATCTAATTATTCTGCCAAGGGGCTATGAACACACACCCCACCGGAGCCACACAGTATACAGTTTACTTGGGGAAAGCTTACAAATACAGAGTTAGCTAAGCTCACACAGTTCCCCAAGTGATCTTCCCCAGGAAAGGTGGGACCAGACAGATACACACACAAGAGGACCACCCCCTCCATGATGCTCTACATACTTACAGAGAAAGAGGATCATACAGTAATAGGAGCTCCTGTTGTTTGAAAGGGTTGTCCTTCAACTATAAAACAAAGATGATAAGAGTACCTACCTCACAAAACTATTAAGATAATTAATACTTAGATATAGAACACTGCCTAGCACACAGAAAACAATTTTTATTAAAAAGAATTTTTTATTTTTTTAATTTTTATTATTTTTTTTTTACTGGAGAATGGACCCAGAAGTACTTTACCACTGCACTATACTCAGTCCTTCTAATTTTAATTTATTTTTATTTTGAGACAGAGTCCCACTAAGTTGCTGAGGCTGGCTTCAAACTTGTGATCCTTCTGCCTCAGCCCAAATTGCTGCAATTACAGATGTGCGCCACGCAAAGCCAGTAGACAATAGCAATGAGATTCATAACAGTGGACCATGAACCAAAATAGTGGTAGCCTCTTCCCAAGACCAGGCTAAGGGCCTGTGTGGGGAATGAAGCAGGACACTAGCCAGCACTTAAGTACAGTTGGCAGGCACTGTGGTGTCACGGCATTGGCTCCCTTCCAGAGGACTGAAGGAACAGTGTAGGCCCAGTGGCCCAGAGGCCCGCCTGGAATGGCGTGGAGGACTGTAGGAGTTATGGGGCATGGCATCCCTGGGGCAGACAGGAAGGGATTTCTCAGTTGGATTCAAATAGCTCCAGTGTCTCATGTGGGGTTTTGTCCTGTCTGTAACTCCTGAGGGCAAGAGGGTGAGGCAGATAAATCACTCAATATTTCTAAGCTCTTATCTTTGTAAGATAAAGAAGGAAGGCAGACTAATCACAGCCATAAGAGCTAACCTCTCACTGATATTTTTTTCTGTGTATCACACACTGTATTAATCACGTCACAAGCATTGTCTCATTTAGCATTGACAATGACTCTGGGAGACGAATGTCATCTTATTGATGAGGAAATAGACTAGAGAGAAAAAGTGGCATTCCCAGGGTCACATACCTTTTAAGTGGTTAAGGAGCAGAGACCAGGATTGAAATCCAGACCATCTGACTCTAGAACCTCCTCTGCTATTCTACTTCCAGCTCTCAGGTCTTATCGTAGGATGGAAACTGCACCTAACACTTGGTGCTGACATTTTACAAAAGACTCCTGAGACCACTGGCCTGTTTATTCCAGGGTACCTGGAGGCAGCAGCCTCTGGCCAACATTTAATTGTGTCTACCTCCTAAGCTCTGGAAACTGTGACATTTGTGGTGAAAGAAAGTTTGCACATGTGATTGAGTGGAGTCTTGAGATGGAGAGATTTTCTTGAATTATCCAAATGGGTCTGAGACCCATTTTAATGATTTAATATTTAGTAATTATTTAATTATTATTGTTTCATTTTCTATTGAAAAGTCCAAACCCTCCTCTGCCCTACACCCTTTTCTATCTCTCTTACCATCGGCCTCTTCTTCATCCATCTAGACTTTGCAAGTGAGGGGTCATCCAAGAGAGAAGGTAGTGTGAAGATGGATGTAGAAAGAGAGACAGAGGTTTGAAGGTAATGTTATGCTGCTGAATTTGCAGATATATATCTCTCAGAATTGAGATAAATACTTTCTTAGCTTAGACTTCTAAATAAGTTCTGAAAAATAAAATAAGTCCTGAAGAAAATTCTACCCAAACTTAAAAGGATGAAAGAGAATAATCAGAGGTAAGGAGTGGTTCTATTCTAAGGAAATCCCTGCCATTTTCCAGACACCCAGGCTCGGGAGAACTCCACCCACAGAGGAGGAAAATGTTAACACCAGCAATGACAGTTACCATGAACATTATTTATCACAGCCTCTGGGGCAAATGTATACTATAGTAATCTATTTCTAATCAGCCCTTGTGTGATTAAGGTATCAATACTCTACCATTATTATTATTTTTGGGGGGGTGCCAGGGATTGAACTCAGGGCACTCCATCACTGAACCACATCCCCAGTCCTATTTTGTGTTTTATTTAGAGACAGGGTCTCACTGCGTTGCTTAGCACTTTGCTTTTGCTGAGGCTGGCTTTGAACTCGCGATCCTCCTGCCTCAGCCTTCCGAGCTGCTGGGATTACAGGCATGTGCCATCTTGCCCAACCCTACCATTCTTAAATAGGACAATCTAATTTTCTAAGGTTGGCCTCTGTAAAGGCAGCTTGCTGAAGTCCTGGGTCTACTGCTCTATTTACTTCCAAGGAGAGTGTTATTCATAGAATGATATTCCAGCACTTCAGAGCTCCAAAGGGCCTTAGAGAGTTTCAAATATCCTTGGTTTGAGTGACTTTGAGTCCAAACTTAATGGTTTTTGGCCTATAGTCAGCAGGATTTATGAGTCAGACACCATATATGATGTCATTTTTGTTAACATTTTTTTTTCTGGTGACAAATACAGTGCATGTTATTGTAGAAAATTTAGGAATACAGAAAAGTGTGCAATAAGAAAATGCAGGGTCTGGGGTTGCAGCTCAGTGGTAGAGCGTTTGCCTAGCACGTGTGAGGCACTGGGTTCAATCCTTAACAACACATAAAGATAAATAATAAATAAAGTAAAGGTATTGTGTTCATCTACAACTAAAAAAAATATTTAAAAAAACACAAGTCACCAATAATAAAACCACCTGGATCCCAGCACTGGGGGAGAGGGGCACCCACTCGGATGTATCTTGATGTATTATTAAGTATATTGTATCTTGCTGTATTATTAAGTATATTTTATTTCCAGACAATTTATGTATATGTGTATATAAAATATATATAAATATATAGTATATTGTTATTATATTACTATTAGATATAAATATATAAATATATACTATATATGCATATATATAAATTAATGTATGTGTGTATTTTATTTTTGTGAATGTCAAATCACACTGAAAAATAAATACAACCTGAATGTCTATTTAATCCCAAATACTCTCCCTGGTCATTCATTAAATGTTCTTGAAAAATCTGACTTCTCTGGCTATATCATATGGATTTACCCTAACGTCTTAATAATTCACCTTATTGGATATTCATATTGCTTTTTCCAAGATTGAATACAGATACTTGTGCTTAAGTGTTTGTGGAAATGTGTAATTTTTTCTCTAGCTAAATTCTTTTTTTTTTTTTTTAATTTGTAGTTGTAGATGAACAGCATGCCTTTTTTCATTTGTTTATTTTTATGTGATGTTAAGGATCAAACTCAGTATCTCACATGTGGTAGGCAAGTCCTCTGCCACTGAGCCACAACCCCAGCCCCTTTAGCTAAATTCTTAGAATTATTGAGTTACAGGATAGTAATTTTAAAGGTTCTGATACAGAAAGGTTGTAAGAGTTTATATTTCCACCACTTATACCAGCTATGAGTATTATCTTGCTTAAATAAAAAAATATATATATAGGAAAAGAGGAAATCTTATACACTACTGGTGAGAATGTAGATTGTCTTTTTATAAATAAATTGATTAATTAATTTTGGTACCAGGGATTGAACCCAGGAGTATTTAACCACTGAGCCACATCCCCACCCCTTTTTATTTTTTATTTTGAGACAGGGTCTGGTTAAGTTGCTTAGGGCTGCACTAAGTTGCTGAAGCTGGCTTTGAACTTGTAATCCTCCTGCCTCATCCTCCTGAGCCGCTGAGATTACAAGTGTGCACCACCATGCCTGGTTGGGAGTGTAGATTGTTACAGCCATTATGGAAAACAGAATGGAGGTTTCTAAACAAATTACAAATAGAACTACCATATGACCTAGCAATCACTCTTTTGGGTGTACATGCAAAGGAGATGAAATCACCACCTCAAAATGATATCTGCATTTCCAGGTTCACCGCAGCATTATTTCCAATAGCCAAGATATGGAAACAAAATATGTGTCTGTCACCCAGACATCAGTGCACACCACACTCAGATGATCATCTTTTCTCGTGTGTGTGTGTGTTGCTGAGTATCAAACCCAGGCCCCTGTGCATGTGTTCTACCAACTGAGCTATACCCCTGGTCCCTTGGCTCACTATGTTAATACTTTGTCCTATAGGGTTTGGGATGTGTGCCAGGGTCACCTGGCAGGCAAAATGGCAGTTATGAACAAGATAGATGTAGTCATGTATTCATGTCAAGTTGGATTCCTATAGTTCTGAATAAATATATATAGAACACAAGAGTATTTACTTTTCTTACATGTCCAATGGGATACAACGAAATGCAGACTTTTGCGTATATGCTTCATTTTTGTTTGGTTAGTTTAGCTTACCAAGAAGATTTTTAACAAAAAGGAGAAAACACATCTGCATAATTATAAAGTTACTGCCTTTGACAGTACCCTTCCATTTTATCTGCTCAAAATGAAAAGGAAATTACATTTTTCTATTGAAAAAGTGTTGAATACTCCAAACCTTTCTTGACTCTATACTCTCTTCTATTTCTGCTACCTTCTCTTTCTCTTCTTCCATCTATCTGGGTTTGAAAGTAACCGATACTTGCTGATGGTCTTCGCTGCTTCACTTCCCATTGAGTTCAAATTGCAACCTGGCTCTGTCCTAATCATTCCATTAAAACATGGCTTGCAAGAGATCCCAGTGATCTTTTACTGAGCAATCCTGCCATTGTATTTTGTCCTTATGTGAGTGAATCTTTCTGCTGAATGTAAGGCTTTGGACCACATCTTCCTTCTTGAAATTCCCAAACCTTGACTTTGGTGACACCATACTTTTCCTGATGCTCCTTCAACCTTTCTTACCATCCTTCTTGGCCAAACCATGGCTATTTCTGTTCTCCCCTGTTTTGTCCCTAGCTACCTTCTCTTTGTGCTTTATGTATTTTCCCTGGCCAAGTAACACACTTTTATAATTGGAACGGCTACTTGAATGCTGAGTTTTCCAAATTGGTACCTCCATCTGAGGCCTCAGACTTACAAATTTAACTGCCTGCTCAACACATTCACTGGAACCTGCCACCACAAATACTGCAAATTAATGTGTCCCACATTTCCTTCCTCTTGACAAGCTCTTCCTCCTCCATCCTCTGTTGGTGGCACTACGTAAGCACCCAAGCTAGAAACCTAAGAAACTGCCTTAGTTGTGCTTAGATATCCAGCTTGGAAATACAGGCTGCAAAATGTCAAGCTACCCATGGTTCACCAAACATCCAATCACATTCCAGGAAATACTAGTCTGACAACACAAGTAATCGGAAAGTAACTCAAATCCTTTCAGGGTTCTCCCAGAGAACACCAATTCAGGAGATTTTATATGCAGCCAAATTTCTTAAAATCTATTCCTGGTCTCTTTACAGACTCATATAGCTGAGGGCTGACAGCTCCTGTCTACCCCAGCCTCTTTTTGCTCTCTCCAGAGTCTCTCAGATTTCCCTGACAACATTTCTGCTTGAAGGCTCTTCCCCTTCTCTGCTGCCTTCTGACCATTTCTTTCTTGTACAGATAAACCTCATTGCTCTCAGGATCTTGGCCATGTTTTTGCATTGTTCCTACATACATAAAAAAGTCCAATGTCTGACCCAGAAAATAAAGTGAGAGGGGAAAGACTATTTAAATGATTTATAATGTAATATCTTTCCTTTTTTCCTTTATGCCTGTCACATAACCAAATGGTTCCACATATTCTAACCACACCAAGTCCTAAATAGCTTTAGAATCATCTTTTCCTCTCCAAACAATGCTCCTGAGTCCAGGTTAAGTCTGTCCTTCTTTCCTATCTGGACTACTCCATCAATTCCAGCTTTTCTCCTTGTGTCCAGTATTATTCTCTCAAATCCACCCTGCATTGTTGCCCAGGGCTCTATACGACACTCTAACTTGGTGCCTGTGTGCCCGCACATGAACTCAAATGTTTTTCCATTTTCTACACCGTATGCAGCATTTTCACAAACAGCAAAATCATAAACAAATCAATGACTGTTATTGTTTTAAGATGCAAATTTTAAAATGGTTTGTTTTATAGCATTAGAGAAAATCTATCATGTGAAGGTAACTTTTAGAGTCTCATGTTGAGAAGGATTACAATGTCTAGCATTAGTAAGGGAAGAAAGAGGGGCAGCCTTTATTCTGTGTACTTACTTTTTTTGATCCACAGAATAAAACCCAACTCTCCTGTCTTTTTTCTTTTTTCTTTTTTCTTTTCACACTGAGTTGCTTTGTCTTGTCCTGCACCATGCTATCTCTGGAATCTGCTTTTCCTAAGGAGCTATCCCTATGTGAAATATATCCATTTGCCACCCGTCCTCTCTTCTCATGGCTAATGTTACCTCATTATTTGAGATTCTGACAAGAATGCACACCTGCTAGGAAATCCTCACTGACCCCCATTTCCAGTCAAGGTCAGATGAAATGTTCTTTCTCTGTGATGACTCTGAACTCCAAGCTTCCCTCATCCTGAAACTAATACATTATCTCTTAAGGAATCTGCCTCCCCAAATAGGGTGTCAACTACTAGAAAGTAGAAACTATTTCTGACTCAACTTTGAATGAATTCCTGTGGATAGCCTAGTGCAATGCCGGGCACAGAATTAATAGTTCCTTGAAAAGGATTGATTAATAAACAAATGAATGTTTAGAGTAAACATAACTGCAAATTCTTTGTCACTCTCTATCCCACTTCACCCAAAACTCAAAGCAAGGTCTATTCCCTGCCCCCTTTTGAATTTGGATAGGCCAGGGACTGCTTTGGCCAACAGATTAAAGGACAAATGATTTTGTGTTAATTGTGGGCCTAACCTTTGAGGAGATGGGCAATTTCTAATTCTTCCCTCTTGGAACCCAGCTGCTAGCTGTAAGGAAGCCCCAATAGCCATGGAAGATCCCCTGTGGAGGGCAATCATGGTCCTTGGTTAACAGCCCCAGCTAGCTCCAGCCAGCATTCAGTACCAATTTGCAGGCATGTGAAGGAACCTTCTTGAAAGTGGATCTTCATGCTCCATTCTCCAGTAGCAAATGAGCAGAGCTGAATTGCGTCCATCAAGTTCCTACCAAACAGCAAAACCACAAACAAACTATGATTGTTATTGCTTGAAGATGTAATGTTTTAAAATGGTTTGTTTTATAGCATTAGACAAAACAGTGCGATTCTGTTGGCTAAAACCAGATTTCTCTGATTTTTCCTCCTTTGTGAATCATATTGTTTTCTTTCACTTAACTTCTTTATAATTTCATAAATAGTTTGTTCAATTTTTGGTTAATATGACTAGTTAGTTAGAATGATTTGTCAATATTAGAAAAAGCTGTGGAAAAAAATCCATGTATTTTATGTAAGTGGTTTCAGTTTGGGGCAATACAAAAACCATTTTTCATTAGGAAGATATACTTTTTCAAAGACTTGTCCAAAAACATCGCAAGCTTCCCTTTGGAGCACTAAGAAAAAATTTCTTAGAAGAAAACATAAGGGCATGTGAAAGCTCATGGTCCTCTGACCACCATATAAGGTCAAGTGGAGATTGGCTGTATTTTCTAACTCAGTGAATGGACTTTATAAAAGACAATCTGCCTAATGCATTCAGCCATATCAAAGCTAGGAATGCTAGTCATCTTACTTCTGCTTTTTTGAAACACTCCAGCACAGAGAGCTCTAAGAGCTGATTAGATATTCCATGCCATGAGACCCTAATGAGATAAAAACTTCCCACAACTCAGAATTGCCTTTAAAATTCTGACTTAAAAAAAAAAAAGTGTTGCACAATGGCTAGTATATTCAACATCACATCATTTTAATTATTTGCATATATTTAGCAACATTCACATGTCTGCTATTTTAGTGAACAATAAGACTTTGAACTCAGCAAATATGCCTGCAGGCTCACTCTTCATTCCTGAGAAGAAGGAAACTCATACACTCACACACACACACACACACACACACACACACACATTGAAGTTGTAGATGGACTCAATAGCTTTCTTTTATTTATTTTAAATGTGATGCTGAGGATTGAATGCAGTGCTTTACCATGCTAGGTATAAGCACTCTACCCCTGAGCTATAAGTGCAGCCCTAGGAAGGAGCTTCTTTAGAATCAGCTGTGTTCATGTTTGTAGTAAGTCACCTGTGAATTGTTTTCATTCATAGCTCTTTGCCACCAAACATGGAGTTTTTCCTCACCCTAATCAGTTCTCTAACTCTCCAGATACCAACTGTCTCACAATTCAATATAATTCTGACACCACCCAGAATTAGCTAAGACTCCACAGGTGAAGTGTTCAGTTCCACAAGTTTGTCTTCACTGCAGACAATGACTGCATTTCCAAGTCACCCATATTTCTGAGCAACCACCTATAAAATCAGGGGGATTCTTACCACCTCCTCCTTGGGTTTGATAATTTGCTAGAACAGCTCACAGAACTCAGGACAGTACTTTATCTACTTTATCAGTTTATTATGAAGGACACAATTCAGGAACAGCCAGATGGAAGAGATGCATGAGGTGAGGCATGGGTGTGGTGTAGTTTCCTTGCTCTTTTTGGGTCTGCCACCTTCCCAGCACCCTGATGTGCTCACCATCCTGAAAATCCTCCACATCCCATTGTTCAGATCCATTTTTATGTAGGCTTTATTACACAGGGCTAAACGTTCCAACTGTATAATCACATAGTTGGTTCCTCTGGCAATCAGCCCCCAACCTGAAACTACCTAGGGACCCACCAAGAATCACTTTCTTAACATAAACTCAGATACTGTTGTGGGGAACTAGTTATGAATAGCAAAAACACTGCAATATTCCATTATGTAGGATATTCCCAGGTTTCAGCTCTGGGTTAGGATCTAGGGGATAGAAACCAAACATATATTCTTATTATCATACCCTCTTTCTGAGTCTACCTTCTGCAGCCTGTTAATATCAACACTCCCTACCCTTCTAACTTCTTCCCCTTTCTAGGAAGATGCAGAATTTATTTCTTGAGTGAAGATCCCCACATTAAGTTGGGAATTCATGTATTTGGCAATAATAACTCATTCAGTCAGTCAGTGAGTAAATTTTCTTCAGCACTTTATGTTTCAGACACCATTATTTCCACTTCAGATAAAGCTGTGAACTCAAGACAAAAATCTGTTCTCATGGAGCTTAAATCTAGTGGGAGTGATCCAATCCATTATAAAGGGGGAAAAATGAGCTAACAAGATGATTTCAGGTAGTGCTATGAAAAATCTGTAACTCAGTAATGTGTTAGGGAGTGTCTGGTGGGTGACTTCAGATTTGGTGCCAAAGGGGAAGGCTCTTGGGGCAAGAGACCTATAGAGGTGAGCCACTGCTCCCACCCCAGGCTGACAAGAAGGGATTGAGAAAAACAGGGAGAACTTTGTGATGGAATGTGACAAAATATTCTTCTTTCTTTCTTTCTTTCGTGATGCTTTGGGTAGATCCCAGGGCCTTGTGCATACTAGGCAGGAGCTCTACCCACTGAACCACCTCCTCAACCACATCCCCACTAAAATCCTTCTTCAATGGCAAGAAAGAACGCAAAATAATCGTAGGGAGATCTTCTAATGTAAATGGAACTCTCTCTCTCTTTTTCATTTCTCCTGCAGGGGTGCCAAGAAAGGAGACATGATGGCCTTGGATTTCAGGAAGCATATTTGTTTCCTAGGGCTGCCACAGCAAATTACCATAAGCTAGGTAGCTTAAAGCTATAGAAATGTATTCTGTCACAGTTCTGGAGTCTATGTCCAAAATCAAGTTGTTGGCAGTCTGGCTTGAGTCTCTACTCTTCCATTTGCTGTCAGGGAGCATAGGCAAGTGACTTTTTCAGCTGGAAACCACAGCTATATATAAAGGCAATAGTAGGAACTGGCAATATCCTATGAAAACTCTCTAGCAGACACTGAGCACTAATTCATGGAAGCTATTACTATTATTCTAGTCATGCCCAGTAATCTACATAAGCTCTTAGGTCTATTTATGTTTGCTTTTGGTATTTCCACTTTTGCCTTTTAAAATTTTGTTATGTGACTTGTAAATATAATCCTAATGTCTTCCAAGTGCAAAGAAGAAAAAAAGACAATTAAGATTACATTGCATGAAAATGAGCATACCAAAATTCAAGCTGTGTGATATTAAACAGATTAACTGATGAAGTCATAGTCTAAAATAATTTGGCAGATCTAAACCAGACTAGCACAAACAGACTTCTGAACTGGCACATAATACAAAAGGTAGTTCTCCTTATGCCCAAAGATAGATGTTGACTCATGCAGTCAGGGTTAAGCATCTGAGGGACAAAATGATATCATCCAAAGGAGGGAGGATGACATCATCCTGCAAATGTTTCTCATCTGTCTGGTTTTGGGGATTAGACCTTTTTAGCTCTCATTTCTCATAATTTCCGTCAGTTGCTCTTAAACACTACCCTCCTTGAGAGAAACAACATCAGCTCCTGCCTATCTTAAAATTTCCTGTACATTATAAATATTTTTCCATGTCTGACAATATCTAGTTTCCACCCTACTCGTTCTATTGAAACTGGTTTCTCAAAAAAAAAAAAAAAAGGCCACTAGAAATGGTCTAGTTGCTCAATCCATTTTTTTTTTTTTTTTTTTTTTTTTAGTTTGCACCTGGAACTGGAGAATTGTTGACAGTGCTGGTCACCTCGTCTTCTTGCCCCTCTCTCCTTCACCTCCTTATGTTTTTCTCATGATTCTCTGAATTCTAAAGATAGCTTCTCAGGAGCCCTCTTCTTTCGTTTTCTTCCACAACTCACCCTTAGATGTTATCCAGCACTACCTTCTAGCTCTGTCCACAAGCCCCTGGGCTGCTCCTTCAATGACCTACCCTCAAACTAAACCTGTTCCAGCCAGTGCCTCGACCAAGAACCTTCAGTTTTCTCTGTTGTTTTCAGGATAACACTCAGTCAACATCAGAAGACTAATAAATGCTTCAGAACCTCATCCTAGTAAATCTTTTTATTCCCCACCTCGGAGCATCTCTGTCCCTGTTCATGCTGCTTCTTTTATCTCTCTACTCTGCCTCCTTCAAAAACTTGCAGATCTTTCAAGATTTCATCCAAATGTCATTTCTGCAAAAGCTTCCTTAGGCCCCTCCTCTCTGCTGTCTGGTGAAATCAGTGGCTTCCTCAGAGTTTCCATAACATTTTTTTTTCTATGCTCCTATTGTAGCACTTCCCACATTTTATTATTGTTTTGCACTTATTTCCTTAGATGGTGACTTGAGAGCAGTGACATTATCTTTTTGGTCCTGTTTTTCATACTGCGCAATACAGTGCCTCAGGACACAGATAATTGTGTCCTAAAAAATGTTTCTCTCAACTGAACTGAGCCTGTTTTTCAAAGATTAGTCTTCTCAACAGGTTCAGTTGCTTTGTTACTTAAGACACGAGGAAGAGAGACAGACGCAGAAAGATGAAAGACATAGACAGACAGATAGAAAGAGAGACACAGAGAGAAACACAATCTGTCATTAGGTTATTGTATCTTAGGCCGTATTTAGGCTTTTGTGGCGAAGTTCTTTTCCGTTCCCTATACATAATTAAACTGTTGTAGGCAAAAGGAGGTATTCCATGCTTTTTTGTACACAACCAACTCTTAGGTCATCTGGATTCCAATGTAAAGATCAGAAAGTATCAGAATGTCTAACCTGGTCTACGGGAGTAAAGGGCCCCCTCAGTTAAGTTGAGTAAGCTCTTCTATAACATGAGGGTATCATTTAGTAAACTTCTTCTCCTGGAAGATTAAATAGAACCTAGATATATGTTATAATGGATGCACATAAGCTCTAATTTTGTTCAGCAAAATAAATGGTTACTTAAAAATAAGCCTTGATCATCTCACATGTCTCGTGTGTCCGACCCAGACAGAAATAGGCCTCTTTATAGAGGTTGTGAAGAGACCATTTTCTATGGTCACCAACTTTGTGCAATGAAAAGCTCCTTCATCTATGACCTCTGAATAGGACTACAGAGTTCTTTAGCTCAAGATTTCTTAAAGGTACCAGAAAAATCTGTTGTGAACAACTCCACTGTTTAATGAGGGTGCACACAATCTACAATAGGTATTTCTAGAAAAATAATGGATAATACATACTGAGCATGTGTTATAGCACGTTTGTCAAATGCTGCCTCTGTACCTTTTATGGATTATCTTATTTCCTCACAAAAACCCCATAAGATTGAAACTATTATCTTCCCCATTTTGTAGATGAAGAAATCGAAGGTCAAGAGGTCAAATAACTCCCTAACGACATAGACTTGCTGAGAAGTAAGGAACGAGTGAAAGGCTGACCACCCGTAAGCAATGTGGCTCAGGAAATGTGCCCAGTTGATTTTACTCTTCGCTTATTCCCTTCTTTCTGGCCCAGTTCCCCCCACCCCTCCTTGTGGTACAAAGGATTGAACCCAGGGGTGTCCTACCCCTGAGCTACATCTCCAGCTCTTTTTATTTTTTGAGATAGGTTCTCACTAAATTGCCCAGGCTGGCTTTGAACTTGCAATCCTCCTGTTTCAGCTTCCTCAGCTGCTGGGATTGAGTGAGCCACCATGCCTGATTGGGCCCCATCTTAAGAAACTTAAACCCATAGGACTGAATCTCTATCAGTTATATCTACAGAAGACTTTATTTCTTTATGATGTAGAAAAGGGAAAGGGAAAGAAAGATGCTGAGAAAGTCAAGTAATATGAATGCACATTTTCTGCTCAAACCTCAGCTGATAGCTCTGTGCAGGTAAGTGGAAGCTGTACTCAAAGTCATAGTGGGTCTGGCTGCATCTGAGCAGAAACAAGGCTGCTTACATCTCTCCCCACCTTCCTAGGGAGTGGTGGAGCCTGCAACCCAGGAGATAGTACAGATATTCAAGCACAATCGTACAAACACTTCACTTATACTAACATTTCTTGCACATACTGGTGTTTTCTTTCACTTCTTTTAGTGTCTTCTAGAAAAATGTTCCCATACTGCTTTTTTGAGGGAAGAGAATGAGCCAAAAATATTACTTATCTAATCTATCCTGTTCTGAGCAGAGATCTTCAAAACAGCACAGCATCGGGTTAGGGAGATAGCTCAGTTGGTAAAGTATTTGCCTTGCAAGCACTAGGCCCTGGGTTCGGTCCCTAGCACCGCAAAAAAAAAAAAAAAACAGGGCAGTGTCATTCTACTTCCAATACAGGCTACCTGCAAATACTTCATTTTGACTTTCTTATTTTCTTGGCATCACCAATCTGCTCCTGAGAAAGGTGGCTCCCTACATTGTGTCTCAAAGAGTAAATGTTACCATTTCCCACACAAACCACTTAGAGAGTGTCATTTAAAATAGAATTGCAAGGGGGCTGGTTGTGGCTCAGTTGTAGAGCGCTTGCCTGGCATGTGTGAGGCGCTGGGTTGAATTCTCAGCACCACACATAAGCAAATAAATAAAATAAAGGTCCATCGACAACTAAAAAGTGTTTTTAAAAAATAGAATTGCAATAATGGCTAAATTAAAACCTTATTCATCTTATTAACTAAAATTGCATTTAAAAATCTTATTGGATCATTAACAATCATTAAATAATGATATAGCAAAATGCAAAATATTTGATGTACATCATATTGTGGGAATGTGGGAAAAAAGACATTCTCATATATTGCTGGTAGGAATATCAATTGACAAAATCTTTTCAGAGAGCAATTTGACCACAGCTATTGAAATTACAAATGCATTTATAGATGACTTGTAAGTGATTCATTGAAGTACTATTTTATAACAGCAAAATATTTCAGTCTAATTATCTATCAATAAGATGCATATAAAGCAAACCTAAAAAAGATTGAGAAAGCTCTTTTGGTGATATGGAATGTTGTCTAAACTCTGTGTGTGGATATGTGTGTGTGCATAAACATGTGTGTATACAGGGAATATTTAGTAATCAATTCCCCAGATGGAGTTCTGTGAATGTTCATTGACAAGTAAGATGAAAGTGAAACAGTTAAGACATTTTGGAGTTTTATGACACTTCTATGATATGTGTGACTTCACTGGATTGGATAAATTCGAATACTGGAACAGTATTTTCTCAAATTTTTTTCTGTTCACAATGATAAACTTCCAGATTAAATTTGTACTTTTAACATTTTGCCAGCATTTTCATAAGTCTAGACAGTCAACAAAACAAAAGATCAAGTCCTTACTGTGTCATTTGATGATTTCTGTGGTGGATATATTCCCACATGGTTACCTTCAAGGTGTCCTTGTGTCATCACTGAATAGATTTGGGAGAAGATTCATACACCTTGAAGCACATCATTGTATAGTATTTCTACCATATAGATGCAACAGATGCAAATAAGCTCAAGATAAAATGTAGTACAATAATTAGGAAGTGACGAATTTTGGCATTTGTTTTGGTGGTACTGTGGATTGAACCCAGAACTTTGTGCATGCTAAGCACTCTACTGTGAGCTACACTCCTAGCCCCAATTTTTATATTTATTACCTTTTTAATAACTTGTTTATGTTTATTTATTTAATTTATTTTAAAATAGTGGCTATAGTTCATAGTTCAGTTCACAATTCCTATATATTTAGCAATAGGTTTTCATGCGTTGGTATGAGCTGGTGCCAGCTGCCACTGTAAAGACAATAAGTCAGGGGCTAAGCAGGAAACTAAAAGCACACCTAGATGAAATTTGAAGGAAATTCAATGAAGAAACTATTTGCAAAGGTAGGAACAAGGTTAAGAAAACATGAAGAGATGCTGACAAGTCTGTTAATATATGAAAAGCTATTGAACTGCACACTTTAAGTGGGTAAATTGTATGAATTATGAATTGTATCTCAATCAAGCTGTTTTAATAAGAGAGGGAGAGAAAGAAAGATGCTGAGCCCTTTCTCCTGCTTCCCCAACTTGACTAATAATGCAGGGAGCCATTACCATACCCATGCTTTATAGATTAAGGATGTGCAGTGTTACCAGCCAGAGCTCTATGAGAGCTAAAGATCAGAGAGCAGGTACTTAACAAGAGAGCTGTGTTTCTACCTCTACCACAATTTTAGTTTTTTTTTTTTTTCCCCCGATGGTGCTGGGATTGAAACCAAGACTTCACACATGAGCTCTACCCCCAAGCTACATTCCCAACCCCTGACTGTAGCTCTAAAACAGAAGTTCAGGGGAGACAGACCAACCTTTCTCCCCTTGGCCAAACTCAACTGTAAGCGAAAGATCAAGGAACCTGGGTCATGTATTCATGGGGGTAGACTCCTTAGGGCACAGGCAAGTTCCATAAGGGGTGGTGTGTTAGCCCTCTTTTTGTTGCTGTGACCAAAATACCTAACTAGACAACTTAGAAGAGGAAAAGTTCATTGGTTTACAGTTTTGGAACTTTAATCCATGGCGTGCAAACTCCACTGCTGTGGACACAAGGTCAGGTAGAAAATCATGGTGGAAGGGCATGGAGAAGGGATGCCGCTGTGTTTGTGGAGGCTGGGAAGCAAACAGAGAGAAAAAGGGCAAAGACCACAGGGAAGAGAATCCCTTCCATGGCACATCCCCAGTGACCCACCTCCTCCAACCATGCCCCACCTGCTTACAGTTACCACCCGGTCATTCAAACTAGGATGGAATGATGATATTACAGCTCTCACAATCCAATCACTTTACCTCTGGACATTCCTGAATTAACACAGGAACTTTTTGGGGGGATACCTCATACCAAATAATAATATTCTACCCCCCAAAGCTCTTGTCCAAAATGCATTTAGTCCATTTCCAAGTGTCCTATAGTCAATAGCTGCAGCACAACCCAGAAGTTCTGTCCAACTCTAAAATCTCCTCAAACTCAAGGCAAACTGGGCTGTGAGCCCATGTAAAAATCAAAAACAAATTACACTTACCAGATGACAAAATTTCCTCCAAAGAGGCTAGAAACAGGATTAGTGGGAATCAGCCAAGGGTACCAATCCCCTCCCAAATTAAATGGAGATAAAATTGACAGGTAGAAATTGTATATTTAAGGCACATGATGTGATGATTTATATATGTATACATTGTGAAGTATTCAACACAATCATGTTAATTAACACCTCCCACACCTCATGTAGTTGCTATTTGTGTGTGCTTTTGTGTGTGTGTGTGTGTGTGTGGTGAGAACACCCAAAGTCTACTCTCTTAGCAAGATTACAGTATAGGACATTACTAAGTGTGGTAAAAGTGCTTTTTGTCAGCCCTGTGAAACTTAGAGCTGGACAGGACCAGCTAAGCCGGATAGTCTCATTTTCAGTTTATATGGGAATGGGACTGACCATACAATACTCATAGTCCTTTGTGAGCACCATTTTATCAATGAAAAATCATTCGTAGTAGATATTATGCTTAAGGACAATCCTTCCATGTTTAGGAGAAAGAAACATACTGTGGTTGATTTGGTTTTCTGTATCTGAGCTTTGAATTAGTCATTCAATGCTAATTTCCCCAGGGAGTTATAAATAATTATCACTTTTGTATCACCACTAACCCTGTTGAAAGTCTTTTTAAAAATTGCCCATATACAAATTGTGCCTTTCAGTCATTCAGTATTTAAAGCCACCCTTTCTTCTAGGCTTTGCAGGTATGAACCTCATTATAGCCTTGGTGGAATTCCCCAAGGTCTGTGGCCAGACTCTTGCATGATGGAGCCAGTTGCTTCTCTGTTACTTAGGTAAGAATTAAATGCCAATCGTGTAAGTAGCTGGAAACATTCAAAGCGTACAGCCTTTCTTCTTTTAGTTCCTACTTGCAGGCTTAACACACATATGACCAAGTCTGATGGTGCCCCATGCAACACCAAATCCAGGCAACATTTTGAACTCTTCCATTCCCTCATAGAAAATTTTCTGTACTTTCCAAAACTTTTGAGAAAATCCCACAACTGTGTACCTGCTAGATGAGTGCCTATCAAGTTTCGGCTCTATATCCTGCCACTTCTACTGGCAGCAAAACCATTTTTCACCTGCTGTTGCTTCATCTATGAAATAGATAAAGATGTCTTCTTCATGGAGTTTTTGGAAGGATTAGAGATTATTTATGTGGAAGGCTTGGTACACGGTCTATTTTCTTTCCATAATTGAAAAACAAACTTTTCAAATTAGGTTTTAAATTCATCTGATCTCAATAGGCTTCTCAATCAGCAGGTCACCTGCCACTTCATCTCCTCCTGGTGGTCATTCTCTCTCTCTCTCTCTGTCTCTCTCTCTCTCTCTCTCTCTCTGTCTCTCTCTCTCTCTCTCTCTCTCATCTCCTTTCCCCCCTTAATATCCTTCATCCTGGGGATCAATCACTTTTGATATAAAGAAAAGCAACTCTTTAAGTTGCTATATTTCATTTCTAATCTTTTGAAAATATTTCAGAGAAGTAGGATATGTTAAAAACACTTAAAGAATTACAGAGAGTCAAATTACTCTGGACTAGACACAGTGTATGGATTTCCCAGTATAAAGGAACTAAGACTTGGTATTTGCCCTGGGAAGCTCATGGTCTCTAGGTAGAATAGATTTACAAGGAGAGCTATAAAGTATAGGTTATGGCGTGAGGTGGCAGGTTGGGGAACAGACCATGGCCAGGCTGAGGAAGGGCATGGTCAACTTTACCTAAAGTGTTCAAATTTGGCCTCATAGTAATCCTAGAATAGGATTTTTTTTTTTTAACACCAGTGAATGGAACCCAGGGACCCTTACCTAACTGAGTTATATCCCCAGTCCTTTTTTGTATTTTATTTACAGACAGGGTCTCACTGAGTTTCTTAGCATCTCGCTAAGTTGTTGAGGCTGACTTTGAACTTGAGATCCTCCTTCCTTAGACTCCCAAGCTTCTGGGATTACAGTCATGTGACACCGTGCCCGGGTAGAACAGGAATTTTAAAGTATGAGTTGCCCAGGCAGTCTGGGAATGGAGAAGGAAATCTTAGTGGTTTTGTGTGATAACCCTAAAGAGAAGCTAGAGGGTCCTCTGGGATTTAAAGCAGATGTGGGAGAAGAAAAGGGTAGGCATTGTGCTTGTGACTAGAGGTGTTGGGTGTGTCACAGCTTGGGAAGGAGGCACACAGAATGATGCTCAGGGACAGGCGATGGGACTCCAGGTGTTAGTGAACCGAACGAGCAGGCAGAGGGGGAGGAGGGTGTTGGAGTGAACTCTTGAAATGAGAGGGAGTTCCTAGAGAGGTGGAGAAGAGACCTGTCTGGCTGTGAAGACACTCATGTATGACCTTGAGCATGTGCTGTATTGGTCAGGGGGCCTTGTTCTTGGATCTCTTCCCTCCCCTCTCTGCTGTCTTTCCTGAACAGTTATCATGCACACATCTCTCACATGCATGTTGAACCAGCCACAATCTCACCTTCACTTCCATGTATCTGGCAGCTTAAAGTCCTCCACCTCAAACTACCATGTATGTATGAGCCATGTACCATGTATGGGGAACCCTCGTGTATGAAAACCTTGAAAGTCATCCTTCCTCTACTAATTATTCTCTCTTCAATATCCTTTGTATACCTCCTAAGGACTACTCTCACCCACAACCCTTTATGGTCATGATTATATGGCTTTAATGCACAACCCTTTGTAGCCATATGTTTACATGTTTTCAACTTTCGAAAAGATGCCCCTTAAGCCCAAAGATCCAGACCTCTTTTTTTGGTATGTTAAGGTAGTAATGTTTCAGATTTTTCTGTGTGCTCAATGTTCGGGGAAGGGATGGAGGAAGGAGATAAGGGGGTTGAAATTGAGGAAAGGAAGTCCTTTCAGATGAAATACTCATGTACTTTCCATGTGAACAATGAAGGGTGGTAGTAAAAGCTGGAGGAGATGGACTTTGGGGAACCTGTGGGCCAGTGAGGAAGACGATGGTAGCCATGGGAGGTGAACTGGCAACACAGGAAGAGTCAGCAAGAAGGATGAGTCCAGTCATCCTGAAAGAAGTTGACCTGTAGGGACAATTTTAATGACACTTCCAAAGGAATTTCAGAGAGCACAGTGTAGTGGGTTGAGAGAGGACTTGGTTAAATAAAGATCTGCAGAAAACCTTCAGTTTTGGTATAATGGTTTCATTGTGGGAAATAGCTCAATGAGGTTGACTCCAAATCTCTCTCTAGGACACACATCTTGAATCAAGTCTTTCTGGGAGATCCTCAGGAACGTGACCACTACCACCAGCAGCCACAGTATTTATCGAGTGCTTGCTTTATCTCAATAATTCTCCCAACCGCCCTGTGAGGTCTGTGGTTCCATCTCCCTCATCTTATGAATGAAGAGACCCAGGCTTAGGGTGGCCAAGCAGCATCCCCAGCCCTCACTTTTGTCCTCCATGGGCCATTTATGTCACCCAACTTGCTAGAGCCCACCAACATGCCAGAAGGTGTCAGAAAAACATGCTAGAATCAACCTGATTCCACAGCATCATCAGAACTGCTTTCCGAGTGTCTGAACACTATCACCTGGATTGAGCTTGCCCTGCGGCTCGCTGTCCGCAGCCACTTGCTCAAGACCCAGAAGTTCCACTAAAACCATCCTGCCATGTGGGAGTCACAGGTGTCTTGCTGCCTTCTGATGGTGCAGATGTGAGTTAATGATAAAAGAAGTTAAAATGCACGAAAAAATAAAATAGATAATGAGGGGAAATATAGTAAAAAGGAGAACAGGGAGAGGGAAAAAATGCCTTCTCTTTAGGAAGCATAATGCTACCTAAAATGTCCTAAAATGTATGATTTTCAGTCTTCCAGACAACATATGTACTTTTACCCTGGGTCCAGATGTTGTGACGGAAGAGGAGAAAGACGTGGATAACAAGAACATTTGTTTTGTTTATTGGGAAACATAAAACCATAGGGACTGTTCAACTGGGGATGTCAAATGTTTAAAAATCTGGCTTATAGGGTGTCCTCCTACTCAAGTGATTCTTAGGATTGGATTCTTTTGCCTCTAAGAGAACATCATTTCTTTAGTGCCAGCAGACTGGGGCCCTTGTTGGCCCTCCCAGGGCGCTTTCTCCCTGGTAGGGAGGCGACCGATTGCTTCCTGAGCCAGTGGAAGACGAACCCAAAATTCAGACAGGATGTGGTTTCTACATGGGAAGGCATGTCCCCTCCTTTGACTGCTCTGATGAGACTGAGGAGGTCTCCTCAGTGCTGATCTCCTGGCTTATCCGCCAAGACAAAGAGGCTGAGTTAGGTGTAATGTCAGCAGCAATGAACTCAATATTTATCATTCGTGGATATCTAATTTAACTTTTTAACAAAAATAGCCAACTGTAAATGCACAGTTTTATACTCATCAATCATTACACACATACACACACACACATACACACACGCGCACACACGTTTGTGTTATCATTCATCCTTCTCTTTGCTCCTCCCCTCTCCCATCTCCCTCAATGCTCCTTGGCATCTTCCCCACTCCTCTTCCCCAGCTCCTTTCCTTGCTGTCTTCCTTCTCCCATTGCTCATCTGCTCAGACCCTGGGGTCCACCTCTGCTTCACAGCATGTACAATCACTCCCTGCTCTCACACAATAATTCTGGGTGACTTTAACACACCGCTGTCACCACTAGATAGATCTTCCAAACAAAAACTAAACAAAGAAAACATAGAACTCAATAACACAGTCTATCCATCAATGAATGAATTCACTTTCTTCTCAGCACCACATGGAACTTTCTCAAAAATAGACCATATGTTATGCCACGAAGCAGCCCTTAGTAAATGCAAAAAAATAGAGATACTGCCTTGTGTTCTATCAGATCATAATGGAATGAAATTAGAAATCATTGACAAAATAAAAAACAGAAATTACTCCAACACCTGGAGACTAAATAATATGCTATTGAATGAAGCATGGATAACAGAAAACATCAGGGATGAGATAAAAAAAATTCTTAGACGTAAATGAGAATGACCATATAACATATCAAAATCTCTGGGACACTAGGTAAGCAGTACTAAGAGGAAAATTCATTGCATGGAGTGCATTCAAGAAAAGAATAAAAAGTCAACAACTAAATAACCTAACATTACAGCTCAAAGCTCTAGAAAAAGAACAGAACAACACCAAAAGTAGTAGAAGACAGGAAGTAATTAAAATCAGAGCTGAAATCAATGAAATTGAAACAAAAGAAACAATTCAAAAAATTGACAAAACAAAAAGTTGGTTATTTGAAAAAGTAAACAAAATAGACAAACCTTTAGCCACACTAACAAAGAAAAGGAGAAAACTCAGATTACTAAAATTTGTGATGAAAAAGGAAATATCATGACAGACACCACTGAGATACATAACATAATGAGAAACTACTTTGAAAACCTATATTCCAACAAAATAGAAAATACTGAAGACATTGACAAATTTCTAGAGACATATGATCCTCCCAAATTGAACCAGGAGGACATACACAATTTAAACAGATCAATATCAAGCAATGAAATAGAAGAAGTCATCAAAAGCCTACCAACCAAGAGAAGCCTGGAACCAGACGGATTCTCAGCCGAGTTCTACAAGACCTTCAAAGAATAACTCATTCCAATACTTCTCAAAATATTCCAGGAAATAGAAAATGAGGGAACCCTACCAAACTCATTCTATGAAGCTAATATCACTCTCATACCCAAACCAGGCAAAGACACATCAAGGAAAGAAAATTTTAGACCAATATCCTTGATAAATATAGATGGAAAAATCCTTAACAAAATATTGGCAAACCGCATCCAAAAACATATTAAGAAGATAGTGCACCACGATCAAGTGGGGTTCATCCCTGGAATGCAAGGATGGTTTAACATCCATAAATCAATAAACGTAATCCATCATGTTAATAGACTTAAGGATAAGAATCGTATGGTTATTTCAATTGATGCAGAAAAAGTGTTTGACAAAATACAACACCCCTTCATGCTCAAAACACTAGAAAAAATAGGGATAGTAAGAACATACCTCAACATTGTAAAGGGTATTTATGCTAAGCCCACAACCAACATTATTCTTAATGGAGAAAAACTGAAAGCACTCCCTTTAAAAATGGGAACAAGACAGGGATGCCCTCTTTCACCTCTTTCACTTCTATTCAACATCATCCTTGAAATACTAACCAGAGCAATTAGACCAAAGAAATTAAAGGGATACGAACAGGAAAAGAAGAACTCAAGCTGTCACTATTTGCCAATTACATGAGTTTCCAAAAATCTCCACCAGAAAAGTTCTAGACCTAATAAATGAATTCAGCAAAAAAGCAGGATATAAAATCAACACACAAAAATCTAAAGCATTTTTATTCATAAGTGATGAATCATCTGAAAGGGAAATGAGGAAAACAACTCTGTTCACAATAGCCTCAAACAAACAAACAAACAAACAAACAAACAAAATCCTTGGGAATCAGTCTAACCAAAGAGGTGAAAGATCTCTACAATGAAAACTACAAAACATTAAAGAAAGAAATTGAAGAAGACCTTAGAAGATGGAAAGATCTCCCATGTTCTTGGATAAGCAGAATTAATATTATCAAAATGGTCATACTTCCAAAGGCGCTGTATAGATTTAATGCAATTCCAATTAAAATTCCTATGACATTTCTCATAGAAACAGAAAAAAGCAATCATGAAATTCATCTGGAAGAACAAAAGACCCAGAATAGCCAAAGCAATCCTAGGCAGGAAGAGTGATGCAGGAGGTATCACAACACCAGACCAATAGTAACAAAATAGAGCAATAGTAACTAAAATGGCATGGTATTGGCACCAAAATAGACAGGGAGATCAATGGTACAGGATAGAAGACACAGAGACATACCCACATAAGTACAGTTATCTCATATTTGACAAAGGTGCCAAAAACTTACAATGGAGAAAAGATAGCCTATTTAACAAATGGTGTGGCAAAACTGGAAATCCATACGTAGTAAAATGAAATTAAACCCCTATCTCTCACCCTGTACAAAACTCAACTCAAAATGGATCAAGGAACTTGGAATTAGACCTGAGACCATTCAGCAAATAGAAGAAAAAGTAGGCCCGAATCTCCATCACGTTGGCTTAGGACCAGACTTCCTTAACAAGACCCCCATAGCAGAAGAAATAAAAGCAAGAATCAATGAGTGGGATAAATTCAAACTAAAAAGTTTTTTTCTCAGCACAGGAAACAATCAATAATGTGAAGAGAGAGCCTACAGAGTGGGAGAAAATCTTTTCCACATGCACTTCAGACAGAGCACTCATCTTCAAAGAACTTAAAAAAAAGTTCTTTATAAAGAACTTAAAAAACTTTACACCCAAAATACAAAGAACCCAATCAATAAATGGGCTAAGGAAATGGGCAGACACTTCAGAAGAAGATATACAGGTAATCAACAAATATATGAAAAAGTGCTCATCATCCCTAGTAATTAGAGAAATGCAAATTAAAACCACCCTAAGATTTCATCTAACTCCATTAGAATGGCTATTATCAAGAACACAAGCAATAATTAGTGTTGGCGTGGATGTGGGGAAAAAGGTACACTCATACATTGCTGGTAGAGTTGCACATTGGTGCAGCCACTCTGGAAAGCAGTATGGAGATTCCTCAGAAAGCTTGGAATGGACCCACCATTTGACCCAGCTATCCCACTCCTTGGTTTATACCCAAAGGACTTAAAATCAGCATACTACAGTGATGCAGCCATATCAATGTTCATAGCAGCTCAATTCAAAATCGCTTGACTGTGGAACCAACCTAGATGCCCTTCAATTGACAAATGGATTAAAAAAACTGTGGTATATATACACAATGGAATATTACTCAGTCATAAAGAAGAATAAAATTATGGCATTTACTGGTAAATGAATGAAGTTGGAAAATATCATGCTAAGTGAAATAGGCCCAACCCAAAAAACCAAAGGCTGAATATTTTCTCTGATAAGTACATGACAATATATAATGGGGGGGGGGGTGGCGGGGGGAAGAGAATAATGAAGGAACTTTGGATGGTGTAGAGGAAAATGGAGTGGGAGGGGTTGGATGACAGAAAGTTAGTAGAATGAAACAGACGGTATTACCCTATGTATATGTATGATTACATGAATGGTGTGAATCTGCATTGTGTACAACCCTAGAAATGAAAAGTTGTACCCCATTTGTGTACAATGAATCAAAATGCAGTCTGTAAAAATAAAAAAAAAGATTTTAATAAAAAATGCATAGTTATAGCTAAGAAAAAAAAATTTTATTTAGAGACAGAGTCTTGCTAAGTTGCTAAGGGCCTCCTATGTTGCTGAGGGTTGACCTTGAATTTGCAGTCCTCCTGCCTCAGCCTCCTGAGTTGCTAGGATTACAGTTGTGCGCCACTGTGCCTGGCTAAGGTTCATGTTCTTGATGACTGACCTGATACATATGGGGAGGGACGGTGCTCGACAGCTGGAGATCTTCCTCCTGAGGAGACCCAGAGAACGCAGCATCATCGTCTTTGCCATCTTTCTGATTGTCTACAAATGCCTTAAGCTTTTCTATTAGATCATCCAATTCCCAGAGGGTCTGTCTCGTTTTCTCTTGTGGGTACTTGGCCTTCCTCTGGTAGTCTTCATTTAGTGAGTTTTCATGGTCCGAGCCAGATAGGTATCCAAGATCAGGGTCAAGATTTCTTCACCATGCTTTTCTGGGTTGTCCTGAGCTTGATTTCATCTCTCCATGGGTCTCTTTACAGTTTTAGTGCCCCATGCCCCTTGGACAGGAGGGTGGAAGTAGGCAGAAGAAGGCATGCAAGTCGAGTCTTCACAGGGTGTTACGTTCTCCCAGGCAATGCCGTCCTCAGAGAGGAAACAGCCCACAGAGGTGCTCAGGGTGTATTTGGATTCTGAAATGCAGTCCTCTTCTTCAGTGCAGTTGCTGCTGGAGGATGAGTCCTCCATGGAGACCAAGGGCTCAAATGCAGGTCTCCCCTGAACTCAGGAGACTTCAAAAGAAGCACATAAATAGGAGATCTTGGGAAGGTGTACTTTGGCAATAATTCCCCTTCCTTTTTCCATTCATAACTGTCAGAAGTGCTCTCCAGTCAAGAGCAGAAGAGGCAATTCTCTCTCTTTTAAAACTTATTTTATTGTAGAATAACCCTCTGCACTGAGCATCTCCACTTGCTGCCTCTCATACTTTTTCTTATTACTACAGTTGGAAGAACTGCCTATCATAAAAGATACCTGTATAAAATGTGAAAAATACAGGAAAGTAGGAAGATGAAAATAAATACCCTATCCCAACGTCCAGGGGGTAATGATGAGCATCAGCAAAAGAGTTTGGTGAATTTTCTTATAATCTGTTCTTTTCATTATACGTGCATATATGCATGACTGCAGAGTATACGTATTTGTATACATCCATACATATGTGGATTTATACCACAGAAAGTAACATTATTAAGTTTTATGTCATAGCCCACAAGAAACACGTATGTGGCTATTCTGAACTTCACCTCTTTTTCATTAATGACTCTTTGGTGATCATGTATTAATGACCATTCATTTAGGTGATCAATGATCCTTAGATTATTAATATCATTAACAATGGCATTATTAACAAAAATTATTCTCTTTTCATAGTCCTACATGTTGGATCAATGGACCAAAGATAACGAATATATTAAAATCTTATGACAGTCAATATTAAATTACTTTCTAGAAAGAGTTTAACTGTTTAAATGCTCCTGACACAAATGGCATCTTTAGTTCAGCATCTCCCAAGATGCTCCAATAATGGACTTGGGAGGAAGAGCACACAAACACAGTCACTCTCTCACACACACACGTTGCAGCCTCTGTCACACCCAGCTCTGACAGCTGCCCACGTGAAAGAGATGCTGCCAACTCCTGAGGCATAAATAGGGGCTACCAAAAGTTCTCCAGATCCTACATCCAGTGGCTAAAGAGATCGACTGTCAAAAGTCTATGTTCTGAGACTGTTGGCCACAGTTGCAACAGAGGACCACATTAGAGCCAGATGTGTGGAAGGAGAAAAAGGAGATAAAACCCAAAGGGATCCATCCCTTTGTTTTAGTTTTTTTGTTTGTTTGTTCATTTTGTCTTGTTTTGTGTGTGTATGTGTGCGTGTGTGTGTGTGAGTGTGTCACTGTGATCAAAATATATTTAAAAACAACTTAGAGAAGGAAAAGTGTATCTAAAGCTCACATTTTCAGCAGCCATAGATAACTGGCTCCCTTGCTCTGGGTCCATGATGAAGGAGCACATCATGGAGGAGAGCCCAGAGGAGGAAAGGTGACAACAGATGGGGGTCAGGAAGCAGAGACAGGAAGGGGTCCCAGGAAGAACACTCCAGGGACAGGTCCCTGCAACCCACCTCCTCCAAACATGTCTCACCTTCCGACAGTTACCACCCCATCAGTTCATTCAAACTAGGATGACTCGTGAGGTGTCAGCTCTCACAATCTACTCCTTTGACCTCTGAAGATTCTTGCAAGAACAGCAGCTTCCGGGGGACACCTCACACCCAAACCATGACATTCTGACCCTGTCTCCTAAATCGCTCACAAGCTCCTCACAGAGCAAGATGCATTCAGTGTACCTCCAAGAGTCTCGGAGTCTCAGCACCTCTGGCATTGCCCAAAGTCCAATCCAAGTCCAAGTCTCCTCATGACTCAAGACAAACTCTTGGTTGTGATGCCCTGTGAAAAGCAAAACCAAGTTTCATATATTCACAGTACGGTTGCACACAGTGATCATTCCCATTTCACAGTGAAGGACTAGGCTCAGAAAAGAACTGGGGTCAGAATAAGATCAAGACCCAGCTGGGCAAAGAGGTCCATGAGTCCACTTACAGTGACCAGGACACTTGACCGTGTGGTGTTATTTCCTCAGGGATTGGTTATAATTCGCAGATTGTTGATAGTGGTTTTTGCAGCAAAAGTTTTAATTGTGATAAAATCTAATTTAACTACTTTTATTGCTTGTAATTTTGTTGCTATATCTAAGAGGCATTGCATAACCTAAGATTACAAAGATTTACTCCCATGTTTTCTTCTGAGTTTTCTAGTTTTGGCTCTTACCTCTGGGTCTGTGGGTCATGGAGTTAAATCTTGCTGATGTTTGTGAAGAAGTTCACCTTTCTCCTTTTGAAAGTGGTTCTCCATTCCCCCAATATCGGTTCATTCCCCCAAATGAACTGATATTCATTTGTTTTTTTTTTAGATATACATGACAGTAGAGTGTATTTTTATATATTATACATACATGGAGTATAACTGGTTCTAATCAGGTTCCCCTTCTTGTGGTCGTACATGACGTGGAGTTTCACTGGTTGTATATTCATATATGAACATAGAACTGTTATGTCCCATTCATTCTACCAATGTTCCTATTCCCATCTGCTCTCCCTTCCCATGATTGTCTCCTTTTGAAGCTCCTTTATTTGTAGGATCACTTTACACGTCAGTGATTTAGGTTGGAAAATCATTCTTTCCTTCTCCAGTGTTTGTATTCAAACGGCTCCATTTCATGGGTAATCGTACAAGGAACAGCTCCACTCCACCTACACAAAAGGAAAGATACTGATAAATTCTCCTGGAACGCAGGATCCAAAATTTCATGAAAAGCCATAACACAGGATTTCAGATCTCATTATGCCAAAGAAGAAGCTAATACTTATTGTAAACATTCGTTTGTCCCTGCTCCAGTGAGAACCCCATTTTTCAGGGAGAGCCCCACGGACCACCACCTTCTTTTGCTTGTCGCATGGAGCATGGAGTTCCCCCAGGAGTTTCTTCCAAGAAACCAGCACATACGTGTGGACTGGGTCAGCTCTCCCAGCAGTCTTCCAGGAGGAAGTGGGTGCTCAGTTCTCCAGAGATGAGGGCAGGTGGTGGTCAGGGCTTGGGGCTCTGAAGCCAGATTGCCTCTGAATCCAGGCACCTGGGTTATGACGTGGGAATGTGAGCGAGTCACCTGGCTACACCTGGTGTATGTTCTTCTGTAAACAGGCAAACAATCAGACTTAGCTCATGGGAGTCTTTGAGGGTGATGGAACTAACTTGTGGAAAGGGGGCCTGTGGAAATGAGCACTAGCTCCCGCATGTACTCAGGGAGGTCACGATCACCCATGGCAGCTGGGGCAGCCTGCGGGTACTGGCAGGCTGCATCTCTTGGAGAGTATGTGTTTCTCCCCAGCCCCCACTCTGCCTATTTCTTGCATCATGCTATGGAAACTCTCAAACAGTCACCTACAACAATCTTATTGAACGGAAACTAGAAATTTAAGTCCAGTCTACACTGAAAATTGTAAGAGATTCATGGCACATTTTACTACTATATCATTTAATGGAAATAGAGCCTATGTTTGGGAAAGAATTTATGAAACCGACAGATCCCAATGAGCTGATGTTCTTTTAAGTCAGATAGCTATTTTGTAGCTTTGTACTACTATTATGTGAGGGGTGTGTGTGTGTGTGTGTGTGTGTGTGTGTGTGTGTTTTCAGGGGTGCTTTTTTGATAAATATATAAGGGGTCATGAAGGCTCCCACCAAGATGTCAAAGGAAGACCTATGAGGCCAGGCAAAGTGTAACCAAGTCAAATTCCATGTGGGCTGCCCCTGAGAGACCAATGCTTGAAGTTGTAAAGGTGATGCTGAAGCTGAAAGGGAGACCCCAGGAATTCAGAGATGCTGGAACATGGACTGTCAGTGAGCCATGCTGGGGCTGCAGAGCCATTCTCTTAAGGGGAAAATTCCAGGGTTTGGGGAGATAGCTCAGTCGGTAGAGTGCTTGCCTTGCAAGCATAAGGCCCTGGGTTCGATCCCCAGCACCACAAAAAAAATAAATAAATAAATAAATAAATAAAAAGGGGAAAATTCCAGAAGGAGACAGGGAACCTATCCCACACAGCACCACATGCTTCCTGGCAGTTCCTAGAAGGCAGGCCTCTGTGTCCCATGGCTTGACCTAGTCTGATGGCTTCCCACAAGTGATGGTTTCACAACTCTGTGAATATATAAGAAACCACTTAACTGTACAGTATAGACTGTGGTGTGTGAAATATGTCACAATAATGTACCTTAAAAGAGAAAAATAAAGCACAGCTCCTAGGGAGAGAAAGAGAGAGAACCTCCAGAACAATAGAATTTTTCTTTATTTTTACCAGTTCTCTGAAATGTATTTGTGTATTGCTCTCTGCCCACACAAGAGCACATGCACACACATGTTTTTCTCCATTTGAAATGTGCAATTCAGGTAGTGAAAGTTCCTGACACTCACTCTCTCCTGCCCCAGAAAAAAGATAATCACTTTTGTAGTTTAATGTGTAAATTAATTTTATTCACACTTTCTTTAAAATGTCATAGAAATAGCGAAGGCACACATCCCGCTTGCACTCCATGTGAGGAGTGCGGTCCCTTCTAAATGAAAACGGAGTCCCTCTCCTAACAGATCAGGGGATTTGGGGTCCTCCTTCGCTGCACCTCTAGCGTTCACTTCTTTCTCAGGGCCTTGATCAGACTTGCTGGTCTGGCTCTCTTAGATTACAGTGTCGTTATGTAAAATGGCATACACTGCCTTCTCTTGAATCAAGAGCATAACAAATCTTCTGGAGGTATTAAAAATGATACTATGTTGTTGATTTATGCTCTATACCTAAAGTCAGTATTTAGAATAAATTTAAGAGATGGAACACTTCCTAAAATCCATTTGACTTAGGACTTGGAAGCTAAACACATAGAGGAAGTTTCTAATTTATAAGTTAAGGTAATATGATGGTTGATTTTATGTGTCAACTCAATAGGATATTGGGTTTCCAGATATTTGGTTAAGCATCCTTCTGGGTGTGTCTGTGAGGATGTTTCTGGAGGAGATTGATAATTGTACCCATAAGCCAGGCATGATGATGCAAGCCTATAATCCCAGTGACTTGGGAGGCTGATGGAGGAGGATTGTGATTTCAAATCAGGCCTCTGCATCTTAGGAGGCCCTAGCAACTGAGTGAGACTATCTCTAAATAAAAAATAATAAATGGCTGGGGATGTTGCTCTCTGGTTAAGGGCCTCTGGTTTCAACCCCCAGTACCAAAAGGAACAAACCAATAAATAAATGAATGAATAAGTAAGTTTGTCCCAGTGGACCCAAGAAAGCAGATTGGCCTCCTCCGTGTGGGTGGACCTCATCCAAATCCATCTGGTGTCTGAATAAAACAAAAGACTGCTCTGTTCAATGTCTTGGAGTTTGGACATCACTCTTCCACAGCCTCTGAACTTGGACTAGAACTTGTCCCATAGGCTGTCCTGCTGCTCAACCCTGCAGACTGAGACAAGAACATTACCACTAGTACTCCTGGGTCTCTAACTGCAGATGGCAGGTCCTGTTGTTAGCCTCCATAAAACCATGAGCCAATTTCTTGGAAAAGTTTCTCTCTTTATGTATACAATCTTTTATCTTTTAATTTTTATTAATATTATTATTATTATTTTGATACTAGGGATTGAACGTAGGGGTACCTAACCACTAAGCTACATCCCCCAGCCCTTTTTTCAAAACTCTTTTTATTTTATTGAGACACAGGGTCTTCCTGAGTTGCCTAGGGCCTTGCTAAGCTGCTCGAACTGGCTTTGCACTTGGAATCCTTCTGCCTCAGCATCCTGAGCCGTTGGAATTACAGGCATGCACCACTACACCTAGCCTACAATCTCCTACTTATTCTGCTTCTCTAAAGATTCCAGATTATGTAACATACTTACCCCGCTTTCTTCCTTCCTTTCTTCCTCCTTCCTACCTTCTTTCCTTCCTTCTTAGCTTCCATTCTTCCTTCCTTGGTACTGCCAGGGATCAAATTTAGAACCTTGTACACACGAACAAAGCACTCTACTGCTGACCTAGACCCCCAGCCCTTTTTAAATTTTGTTTTGAGACATTGTCTTGCCAAGTTCCCCAGGTTGACTCTGAACTTGTGATCCTGCTTCAGTCACCAGAGTAGTTGCGGTTACAGGATGAACCACTGCACCTGGTTTCTATTTTTGAAAGTATGATATCGTACAAAAGTATAAAAGGAGACATCCTGAACCTGCCATACTATGCTGGGAAGGCTCAACAAAAAAGCTTCCGGGGATTCTTGCAAACATGCATCCTCTTACTTCAATTATGGTCAGCTGACAGACAACTCCAGTTCTGGGGCATTTGACCAAATATCTGGTCATTGTCAGGTCATGAAAGGGAAGGGAAGACTAAGGTCCTGTCACAGACTGCAGGTGACTTAGGAGAAGGAACAATTAAGTGCACCTTGTGTTTCTAATGAGATCGTAGAGTAGCCAAAGGACATAGTGGAAGATCTGGGACACTTTGAGGACTGTGTGTTAGTTAATGGAGTTGCACCAAAGTTCACATTGTGGTCTGCTCCTTGAAGTAGTTGTGTAAGATGTCAGTGTTGGAGCCGTGCGCTGAGGGATATACGGATGCCCATCGCTATGCTTGCAACTTCTCTGAAGGGTGAACTGAGGTCAAGATGAAAGAGGAAAAGAAAAAAACATTAAAGTTTGGAAAATGATATAACAAACACTCAGTTTGTCAGGCCTTGACATTGTGCCATATTTTAATGATTATTGTTAATAAGAATATATTATAGATAAAACTGAGGCCCCTATCTCCCCCTTGCTGTTCCCTTTGTTTCCCACTTCCCTGAGAGCACTAGTCTCAACTTGAGGTTCACTTTATGCATGCTTTATTGCTATTTCATATCAATACATTGCTTTTCTTTTGGGATGAAACCTATGGAGGTACGAATATACTCAATACATCTAAATGGTACCCAACATAATGGCTAAAGGGGTAAACTTTATGTGTACTTTAACCATAAAAATACAGGGAAAAAACACCAGTGTACATGGATTTTATGTGATTCTTTTTATGAAAACTTTCAAAATCAACCCTCTCATGCAGATTGTTCTTTCTTTACTGCTCTTGTGTATCTGCTACAGACTGCTCTCACCCACAACTGTTCATGGACATATGTTTGCATGGCCTTAAATCTTTAAGGAGGAGTCCCTTGAGCCCAAAGATCCAGACATCTGTTTTGATATGTTAAGCTAGGGAGGTTTCTATGGGCTCAATGTCTGTGGAAGGATAAGGAGGTTGAAACTGAGGAAAGGAAGGCCTTTAAGGATGAAGAAGGATGAATCCAGCCATCCTCAAAGAAGCTGATCTGTAGGGACAATTTTAATAGCACTTGCAAAGGAATTTCAGGGAGCACAGTGCAGTGGGTTGGGAGAGGACTTGGTTAAATCAGATCTGCTGAAAGTCCTAAGTTTTTTTTTTTTTGGCGGTGCTGGGGATTGAACCCAGGGCCTTGTGCTTGCAAGGCAAGCACTCTACCCACTGAGCTATATTCCCAACCCTTAAGTTTTGGTAAAATGGTTTCAGTTTGGAAGTAGTTCAATGAGGTTGACTCCAACACTCTCTCCTGGATATCCCTTGAATGAAGTGATTGGGGAAGTTCCTCAGGATCTTGATAACCACCACTACCAGCCACAGTATTTATCAAGTGCTTGTTTGATCTCATTCATTCTGGAACAGCCCTGTGAGGTCTGTGGTTCCATCTCCCTCATCTTATGAATGAAGAAAGCCAGACTTAGGGTGGTTTACCAGCATTCCCAGCCCTCACCTCCTCCTCTGTGGGCCACTTATGCCAGTCAACTTGCTAGAACCAACAAACATGCTAGAACATTTTAAAATTTGAACACTTTTGATTGAAATGGACTTTCCACTGACTCACTGCCCAATGCCACTTGCTCCAGACCCAGAAGTCCCACCAAAACCATCCTGCCATGTGGGAGTCACAGGTATCCTGCTGCCTTCTGACACTGCACATATCAGTTAATGATAAAAGAGGTTAACATACATGAAGTAAAACATAAAATATGAGGGAAATACAGTGAGAAGGGGTACAGGGAGAGAGGGAGAAAAATACCTTCTGGTTAGGAAGCATAGTACTTCCTAAAATGTCCTGAGAATCAATTTCAGTCTTCTAGTCAACATATGGTACTTCAACCTGAACACAGACGTTATGATGGAAGAGGAGGAAGACATGGATCACAAGAACCTTTGCTGTGTTTATTGGGAAAACATAAAACCATGGTAACCATACAATAGGGGGGATCGAAATGATTAAAATTCTGGGTATACAGGGTTTCCTAACTAGAGGATTCTTGAGGTTGAATTCTATGGCCTCCAAAACAAAGTCTTCTCTTCAGTGCCTGCAGACTGGGGCCCTTGTTGACCCTCCCAGGGCACTTTCTCCCTGGCAGGGAGGAGACAAGTTGCTGAGTCACTAGAAGCGGACCCTGAAATTCAGACAACACGTGGTTTCTTCATCTGAAGGCACGTCCTCCTCCTTCGACTGCTCTGATGACACTGAGGAGGTCTTTGTAGGGCCACTCTCCTGGCTTTCCATCTGCCAAGACAAAGAGGCTGAATTGGAGACATACGTTGTCAACTCAATGGACTCAATATTTACTCATTCATGGATATCTAACTTAAATTTTTAACAAAAACATCCAACTGTAAATGCACAGTTTCAGTACTCATTAATCATTACGCACACACACACACACACACACACCACACACACACGTTTGTGTTATCATTCGTCCTTCTCTTTGCTCCTCCTGCTCCCGTCTCCCTCAATGCTCCTTGGCATCTTCCCCACTCCTCTTCCTGGGCTCCTTTCCTTGCTGTCTTCCTTCTCCCATTGCTCATCTGCTCAGACCCTGGGGTCCACCTCTGCTTCACAGCAGGTACAATCACTCCCTGCACTCCAACCTGGCACCCCACCAGGCCTATACCTTGCTCTGTAGGGAGGCAGCTCTGTGCTCACCTCAATAATCTCATCGTCCTCAAGCCCAGGAGGCATTTCTAGGAACTGATCCATGTCTCCATTTTCTGGTGGTTTGCACTTGGGCAAGTCTTGACAAGCTTCTTGTTCTTGATGACTGACCTGATCCATATGGGCCAAGACAGTGCTGGACGGCTGGAGATCCTCCTCCTGAAGGGAATCAGAGAGCACAGGGTCATTGTCTTTGTCATTTTTCAGATTGTCCAGAAATGCCTTAAGATTTTCATTAGCTCATCCAGTTCCCAGAGAGACTGGTTGATCCTCTCCTGTGGACACTTGTCCATTCTCTGGTCACCTTCACTTAGAGCCTGGTTAGCTACTGAGTCTTCACAGTTGCAGCCCAGATAAGCATCCAAGACCTCGATGATGGCTTCTTCACCAAGGTTCTCTGGGTTGTCCTGTATTTGATTTCCTTTCTCCCTGGGTCTCCGTACACTTTTGCTTCCTTGTGCTCCTTGGGTAGGAGGGAGGAAGCGGCAGGAAGAACCCTCAGAAGTCAGTTCTTCACAGGGAATGTCATTCGCACAGTCAATGCTGTCCTCATTGGGAAAATATCCTACAGAGAGGCTCTGGTTGGATTTGGATTCTGAACTGCAGTGCTCCAAGCCATGGCTGCTGCCAGAGGATGAGTCTTCCATGGAGTCCAGGGGCTCAGGGGCTCAGGCTCCCTCAACACTGGAAACTCAAAAGAAACACAATGATAAGTGATATTGGGAAGGGAGTCATGTACTCTAGCAAATAATGCCCATTCCTTCTCCATTCACAACTATCCCACTGAGGCTGAAGCACATCCTATATTTGCACTCTCCAGTCAAGGATTCTCCAGTCAATTTATTCTGTTGTATAATAACCCTGTGCACTGAGCATCTCCACCTGATCCCTCTCATGCTTTGTCTTATTACTCCATTTGGAAGAATTGCCTTTCATAAAATATAGTTGTATAAAATGTGAAAAATTCAGCATAGTAGAAAGATGAAAATAAATACCCCTATCCTATCATTCAAGGAGATTGATAACCATCAGGAAAAGTTTGGAGGATTTCTTTATAATCTTCTGTATATCTACATATATGAATGAATTGTACATGTATGCTCACATCCATATATATGTGAATGTCACTTCAAAGAAAGTGAGATTATTAAATTTTCTGGTACAACCATCAGGAAACACATACCTGGGTATGCTGTAATTCTTAATAACCTTCTCATTAACTCTTTTGGGTGATCACCTATTAATTGACCATTAGTTTAGGTGATCAATGACCCTTCGATTTTTAAGACCATTAACAATGGTCTTTATGATAGTAATCCCTTTGATCCATAATTTCTGCCTCTCATTTCATAGTCCCATAGGTTGGTTTATTGGATCAAAGATTACAAATATGTTTAGTTATGATAATTGATACTAAATTACTTGCTAGAAAGAATACAGTCATTTAAATGACCTTCCTTCCATCATCTGATGGCATCTTTAGTCCAGCATTTCCTGTGATGCTGCAGCAAGTCACTGGGGAAGGGAATACACACACAATGATTTTCTCTGTCTCTCTCTCTGTTTCTCTCTCTCTCTCTCTCTCTCTCTCTCTCTCTCTCACACACACACACACACACACACACACTGCAGACTCTGTCACACCTGACACTTGTGCCTCTTTGCTGGGTAGAGATGCTGCCAATTCCTGAGGCATAAACGGGGTAGCTAAAGTCCTTCAGATCCGGTAACTCAGAAGTGCAACTGTCAAAGTCTGTGTTCTGAGACTGTTGGCTACCGTTGGCCACAGAGGATTAAATTAGAGTCAGAGATGTGGAAGGAGAAAAAATGGATAGAAAACCAAAGGACCCTTCCCCTTGTTTTAGTTGTTATTTTGTGTCACTTTTACCAAAATATATGACAAGAATAACATAGAGAAGGAAAAGTTTATTTGGTGCTCTCATTTTCAGAGGTCTCAGGCATAGATTATTGGCTCCCTCACTCTGGGTCCAAGGTGCAGCAGCACATCATGGGGGAAGGGCCCAGAGGAGGAAAGTGACTTAGCTGATTTAGGGCCAAGAAGTACAAAGAGAGAAACAAGAGGGTGGAAGAATAATGCTTCCAGGGTCAGCCTCCTGTGACCCACCTCCTCCCACTACATTCCACATGTCTACAGGAACCATCCAGGCAGCCATTTCAAACTAGGATGGACTGATTAGGGTACAGCTCTCACAATCCAATTATTTAATCTCCAACCATTCCTCCATTAATACAGGAGTCTTTGAGGAATATCTCATATTGATATTATAACAGGTAGATAATGGGTCTGAAGGCAAAAAGAGAAGAGCCAACACACATGCAATACTTACTAATACATACAGAATATATGTACAGAACATGTCCAGAAGAAACAATACAATTGTTAACATTGGTTGGTTCCAGTAAGGAAAAAGATGGTAAGATACAGACTTATTGTTCTATAACATTTAGCACATTTTGAATTCTTTCTCTCATTTTTTTGGGGGGGGGAGGAGGCAGGGAATGCTGATGGAACCCATGGCCACATGGGTACTACATTGAATTACACCCCCAGATCCTTTCTGAATTTTAACTATGTGACTATATATTGCCTATTTCTAAAAAGAAATAATATTCCAACTTAAAAGGTGACAATAACCCAAAAAACAAGTCTGTTTGTCAGTAGTCATTAAGACTATTCATATGTATGCCCTGTTTCTTCTCTCCTGAGGACACAGGAGTATAGTTCTCCAACCTGTAGAAGCAGGTTTGGCCATCTTATTTGACAATGAAAGACAAGTTGAACTAACATGAGTCACAATCAGGCTAAAGCTATAAAGTCAGAGCATGTTTTGCCACTGTCCCTTTTTCCTGACTCATGGATCATGGAAACATCTAACCAGATGGAACCCTGATTAGCCTTAGTGCATGACTTCTAAGTAGTAGACACCCCTTTCCACCACCACTACACTACAATACACTGGAAAGGTAGCTTGAGGGAGAATTAACCTTTGTTGTTTTAAATTACTGAGTTAATGGAATTGTTTGTTACCATAGCATGTGCAAACCTATCCTCACTGATAAAAGATTTAACTCGATGACTCTGGACACTTTTTTCAAAATCAAAATATGTGATTTTTAAGAATATTTATGCTCATTCTCTTGTATTAAAAACAATTCATATATTTGTATCCACATAAATATTATTGATTTGAGCAACAATATGAATATGTACTTATTCATATAGGTCTAAATTTGGAAACTTATATCAAAACCTCAAAAATATAAACTTTTCAACTGGGAAATTTTACTCCTAGGAACTAATCCTAAGGAAATAATCTGTAATAATGGCTAAATTTTATTTAACAGTTATTGCACCATACGTATTATTCTAAGTGCTTTGCACACATTAACATTGAATGCTTGTAGCACCCTATGATGTATCTTCTACTGTTATTATCTATTCTTACCACATTCTTACATAAGGAGACTGAGACTTAGAGAAGTCAAGCAACTCATTTCAAATTATATAACCGATATTTTAATCCATCAGTTTGACTACAGAGGCTATGCTTTCAATCATTATGATATGCTGCTACTTCTTAAATACCTTTAAGTATAGAAATCAGAGCACTGATTAGAATAACAAATCTGGTGTTATGGTTTGAATATGAGGTGGCCCCCAGCAGCTCATGTGTGACACAATGCAAGAATGTTCAGAGGTGAAACAGATTATGAGAGCTATAACTTAATCAGTGGATTAATCTGATATGGATTAGCTGGGTGGTAACTGTAGGCAGGTGGAATATGGCTAGAGGAGATGGGTCACTGGGGGCTTGCCTTTGGGGTTTATATTTTGTCCCTGGTGAATGGAGTGCTCTCTCTCTGATTTCTGCTTGCCGTGCCCTAAGCTGCTTTCCTCTACCATAATGTTCTGTCTCAACTTGGGATCAAAGCTATGGAGTTGACTATTTGTGGACTGATCCTCTGAAACCTCTGAAACATGTGCCAAGTCATCTACATTGTTCTTGTCAGATCTTTTGGTCACAACACTGCAAAGCTGACAAAAGCAACTAGGAAACAATTTAATGTCTAAGTGTAAAAGACTAGTTTGAACCAGTTGTGGTAGCACTATGTGATAGGGTCATTATAAACATGTAGTCTTTGTGTGTGTGTGCGTGTGTGGTCTGGGGATTAAACTGGGGTCCTCACACATGCTAGGCAAGCACTGTATCACTAAGTTACACCCTCAGCCCTTTTTATTTTTGAAACAGAGTCTCACTAAAGTACCCAGGCTGACCTGAAACTTTTGATCCTCCTGCCTCAGCCTCCCAAGTCACTGGGATTACAGGCATGTGCCAACACACCTGATTTTAAACTCAGTTTTTCAGAATGATTTCAACAAACATTTAGTAAACAGCAATTAAATATCAGACAATGGTCTTGTGATATTAAGAATACCTAAAGACCACAGAGTTTAGAGTCTAGTGGGCCACCATGCCCAGCTTTTGCAGTTATTTTTTTTTAATTACAAAGAGGCACATAAAAAGATGTTTATAATATATAAGATGAGAACAAGTTAAAAAAAAAAGGCTAGTCCCATTTTTTCTTGAAGTACATGCATAGGGGCTGGGGTTGTGGCTCAGCGGTAGAGCGTTTGCTTAGCATGTATGAGGCTCTGGATTTGATCCTCAGCACCACATAAAAATAAATAAATAAAACAAACATTGTGCCCATCTACAACTTAAAAAGTACGTATATGCTTATATACATACTTTTATATATATACTTTTATATAGTATAAAAATATAAGTATAAAAGTATATATATTAATAGTATATATATAAGTATATATATGTATTATAAAAGTATATCTATATATAAAAGTATATGCATAGACAACAGTCTAGAAAGTTTATGTCTGGCTAGTAGGATCTCACATGAATTTTTCTTTTAAATACCTACAGGAGTTTTCTGATTTTCTGTAACACGAGGCATAAATTCTATATTTAAAAGTTCCACACCATACTCAGGGTAGTCCCTATGACAAGAGTTTGCATGTAGTTTCTTAATTCAGTCAGCAATCTCAGAGAATAGGAGTTGGTATGTGGAAAAGTAAAATTGAGCAAAAAGGAAAGTGAAATGAAGGACATTTAAAAAGTTGATTACCCCTGTGGGAAACAGATGTGTTCTCTCTAGAAATCCCTCTAGAGAGCCATATAGAATGGGCCTCACTATTATCCACCTAAGGAATATGACATGGGAGGATTCATGTACAGCTTATTGGTCAGGAGTGTCAATTCCCTCCTATTTCCAGGTTTGCAGTTTTGGCAGAAGGGATAAGAAGGGCCAGGTGTGGTGACACATGCCTATAATCCTGGCGGCTGGGCTCGGGAGGCTGAGAGAGGAGGATCGAAAGTTCAAAGCCAGCCTCAGCAATATAGCACGGCCCTAAGCAACTTAGTGAGACCCTATCTCCAAATAAAATACAAAAAAAAAAAAAAAAAAAGTAGGGCTGGGGGATGTGGCTTAGTAGTTGAATGACCCTGAGTTCAATCCCTGGTACCCAAAAAATTAAAAAAATAAAAAAGAAGAGATAAGAAGGTTGGTGTAGGTGTCCCACTGACTACAACAAAGAAGCCTCACCGCAGAAAGCAACAGCCTCATGAAGCTGGAACGAGCTGCTGGCAAGTAACTGAAGTGGAAAAAAAAAAAAAAAAAGAGTTGAGAGGATGAGTGTGGCTGTACCTTATGTAGCCTTAAAAGATGTTCAGAGGGGCTGGGGAGATAGCTCAGTCAGTAGAGTGCTTGCCTTGCAAGCACAAGGCCTGGGTTTGATCCCCAGCACCAAAAAAAAGAAAAAAAAAAACAGAGGTTCACAGATGGAAATAGCTAGTCCTTTAAGCTGTGACTCGTTAATTGGGATATTGTAAGACCTAGATTTCATTTTTTTAAACAATACCTTTATTTTGTTTATTTAGTTTTTTTATGTGGTACTGGAGATCGAGCCCATTGCTTCACAGGTGCTAGGCAAGACTACCACGGAGCCACAAGTCTAGCCCCTAGATTTCATTTTTATTTTAGAATAAGAGCAATTGTAGTAGAAAAGCCCAAATAGAAACCCCCTGATCACCTCTCCATCCTGTCAAGAGAGTAAATAAAAACCATATCCCATCCTAGAGGCACAGGTACAGATTCAAGCCACTCTCAAAGATGGGTGGTAGTTCCCATTCAGTTATCATTTTGGCAGCTATAAAAACCATCTGGTGGTTGATTGTGAATTATTTGAGTTTAGTAAAGGGTAGCCCCAATTGCAGCTGTCCAGCTGGATGTAGTGTCTTCACTAGAGAAGATTCATAGAACTTTGGGTAGTAATATGCAGTTAATGATCTGGTGAACATATTCTTTTCCTTATCAGTCAAAAAGAAGTATTGAAGCACTTTGCATTTGCATAGAATGACAACAGCATATTCATGGGGTACAGTCATGGGACTATGTTAATTCCCCCATTTTCTTTTTTTTTAATTGTTCCTTTTGGATATATGTGGCAGTAGAGTGCATTTTGACATATTATACATTCATGGAGTAAAAGTTATCCTAATTAGGATCCCACCCTTGTGGTTGTACAAGATGTGGAGTTACTCTGGTCATGTATTCACATATGAACATAGGAAAGTTAAGTCTAATTCATTCTACTGTCTTTCCTGATCCCATCTCCCCTCCCTTCCCTTCATTCCCCTTGTTCTAATCCAATGAACTTCTATTCTCCATCCTCACCCTCACCCCACTGATTGTGTGTTAGCATCCACATATGAGAGAACATTTGGCCTTTGGTGTTTTGAGACTGACTTATTTCACTTAGTATGATACTCTCCAGTTCCATCTATTTTTTGGCAAATGCCATAATTCCATTCTTCTTTATGACTGAGTATATTACATTGTGTATATATAGCACATTTTTTTATCCATTAATTTCTTAAAGGGTACCTAGGTTGTTTCTATAGCTTGAATTGAGATGTTATGAACATTTAAACATTGATGTGGCCATATCATTGTAGTTTGCTGATTTTAAATCCTTTGGGTATATACCAAGGAGTGGGATAACTGGGTCAAATGGTGGTTCCATTCCAAGTTTTCTGAGGGATCTCTATACTGCTTTTGAGAGTAAAATTCTCCCATTTTTGAACACGGACATCTATCTTGACATTCCAAAAAAAAATCACATTGGTCAACTATTTTGAAGACAGTTGTTAATGAATGAGAGGTGGCATGTACTATAGATGCCTTACTAAAACATAATCCAGAGAGTAAAAAATCAACTCTGTGAAGATCTAGAGTCCTACCAGATTAGTGCAGGACATGCACAGATACCCCTTGCAAAGTAAAGGGTGGTACTTCATCTTTTACTTCCTACCTGTAAGAGAAAAGCATGTCACTTGTTAAACTTCTTTAGGTTTTGCTTGCAGAATATTTCACATTGTTGTACACTGCTTTAATCCATTTATAAGGTGACTTGGAGAGTTGCTGGCTTTGGACTAGAATCAAGAGCAAGAAAAAACTCTGTAAGAGGTCTAGTTTTCAGTAAAAACAACCTTGCTGCCTAGGTCATACAACCCAGTAAATCCCATGATCATGGGGGCATTTGTGAAATAAAAAGATGCCACATGATACCTTTGGCTAGTCCTAACTGAAAGACTGAAGGAAGACCTCTAGGGTTCTCAAAGCACTGCTATTGACATCTGCTACATCATCATTCAAAGTGTAGCTCCTGGAGGTTACCGGGTCCTGATATAGATAGTTCCTCACTATGAGACACATCAAATGACCGTATGACCAGAATAGCTCATCATGAGCTGAATGATCTCAAATCCCCAAGTTATAAGAGATGGTGCTTAAGCAGGTGCAGCTGCATGAAAGATGGCCCAGACCCTGTGATACCTTTTCTGTCACTCTGATAGACATCTCTCCCTTGGTTCTCACTATGGCTTCATGATGATTCCCTAAGAACTGCTAAAAGAATTACCTAAGCACAATTCACAAAGGGTTAGTTTGATGAAGTTGGCACAGATTGGTAATGAAATGCTGTTCACACAATTCCCATTCAGGAGTGACCTTAAAAGATTGTGGTGTGGGGAAATACAGCAGAGGAGGCAAATTCTTTTTATGGGAAGGCCTCTGTCTTAGTCTGTTTTGTGCTGCTATGACAAAATATTAGAGACTGGGTACTTAATAAAGAGAAGAAGTTTATTTAGTTCATGATTCTGATGACTGGAAAGTCCTAATAGCATAATGCCAGTATCTAGTGAGGGCTCTCTGGTGTGTCACAACATGGTATCATATGGTAGAAGGCCATGAAAGTTTAGTGAACAGATGTGTGTGGAAGGGAGATGCCAGATTCACTGGCAACAATCCCCTCTTATGAGTACTAATCCAATTCCTCAAGGGCTAGAGAGATGAGCTTTCCAAGAGATGAGCATTTATTCCTTCCAAAGATGGTACCCCATTACCTAATCAACTGCCACTAGGCTCCCTCCTTAAAAGGTTCCACCACTTTTTAACCCCTCCACACTGGGGAACATACCTATAGCACATGAACATTTGGGGGATAAACCAAATAGAAACCACAGAAGTCACTTTTTAAAAAAAATCATTTGATTACCTTTGTATACATTTACATATTAAGTTTTTTTCTTTCTTTTTAAAATTTTGTTGAATGTGCTGGGGATCAAATTCATGGCCTTGCACATGCTAGGCAGTCACTATAGTACTGAACTACATCCTGATCCTGCATATTAACTTTTAAATGTGTATTATCTTCACCCACAAGATTTGTAAAGAGTTTAAAAATAACATTTATATTAAGTGTTTGTTTAAACTATCTAGATTTAAATTAAAAGCAGGAAGAAATAGGTAAGTATTTAGCTGCAATTAACAATACTAACAGGAGACCACAGAAAGGGAAGACTTCCAACACCATCTGGAAAACACACATAAGAAGCAACAGGCTCTTTGAGAATTGTTATTACTGCCTCGTCAAGGGGAGATATGGTGGGCCTTGGCAAAACAACAAGAAGGCAAATTGCAATAGCAGAAGGACAACAGTGCTTCAGAAACAAACAAATGTGGGTTTGAGTCAAGGCCTTGCGTGTATGACTTTGGAAAAACTATTCAACCTCTCTAAATCTGCTTCTGTCATTGTAAAACAAGGTTGATGATACCTTCACTAGGTTCTTGACAGACCTGGAGTACAAGTGTGCAGCCTGTGACTTGAACAGTTACCTTGTGGAAGAGGTGAGAAGGGCTAACATCCCACATGGGCTCAAATCTCTGAGTATCTACCATGTGTAAGTGCGGGGCAGGCCCCAAATGGCTGCAGTTAGGGTCCCTCACTGAGACCTCCATCTGACTGTTTTTAGTGTGTAGTCAAGGTCATAAGTACTCTGATTCGTTGTAGGTACTCAAGGTCATAAACATTTGCTTGTGAGCAAGCGCCCACTAATGTAGCCTGTTGGCAATGTACCTTCTTTGTCTTATACTGGATATTTAAAAAGGCCTATGGAAAAGACTCAGGAGGGTAAAATGGTACTGGCTGCAGGCTAAATGGAACTGGCTGGGGGCTGAACCTGGAGTTGGGTCTGGCCAGAGGTTACTGCCACCTCTATATAAATCACATTCACTATCCCAACTGTATCTTGCATCTTATTCCACCTGCCAGGATCCCGAATCTCTTTCCTGGGTCTGAGCCCCCTCATGATAGTATAAGTATCTAGTTCTAATTTGCACAGGTGCCCTGTAGGGCATGACCCAGGCAGAAAGGTTGTTTTACTGAAAACTAGACCTTTTACAGAGTTTTTTCTTGCTCTTGATTCTAGTCCAAAGCCAGCAACTCTCCAAGTCACATGTGAAATATTCTGCAATGTGAAATATTCTGCAAGCAAAACCTAAAGAAGTTTAACAAGTGACATGCTTTTCTCTTACAGGTAGGAAGTAAAAGATGAAGTAACCACCCTTTACTTTGCAAGGGGTATCTGTGCATGTCCTGCACTAATCTGGTAGGACTCTAGATCTTCACAGAGTTGATTTTTTACTCTCTGGATTGTGTATTCATTGTAAGAATTTAGAAGAGATCACATACATAAAGCATTTAGTAAGAAGAAATAGACAGTAGCTGCTATTGTATTTTGTTGTCATAAAGTCTGTCAGTTACTGATCTCTGTAGGCTTCAAGTAGACATCACAACCCAAGCCCTGCTCCCAACAGGACGCGGCCAGGTCTCTGACTCTGCTTCCCCTACATTCATTCTAAAGAACAAAACATCCGGGACCCATTTTACTTCTGAATATTCCTGGCACTTAGTACACAATAAATATTTGCTGAATGAGTGAATGAATGAAAGGACCACCACTCCCCTCATTTTTTGAAAACAAAGTAACAGTTTTTAAGCATCTTTTTGAAAACATTTGTTTGGATACCTTCTTGAGGATCTTCTGTATGTTTGGTTTCCCATCACAAGTTCTCATTTGTGATTTGTGTCAATTTCAAGACCACTTAGAGGATAAATCTGGATAAGTATTCAGGGTATGTTACTTCCATTATCTTCAGTTTAGGAAGAAAATCCTTAAATAGCAACACCAAGCAGTATCAACTCTGCAGATTCTCCAAGCTCCTCTTTCTGTCACATTTGCCATGTAATCAGGCCATGTCTTTCAGTCTGATGGTGAAACTAAACTGCCTATCTATGTTACGTGGACCAAACTTAAGTCTGATTTATTTAGAGTTTTCAAGTTACATCTTCTTTTCAGACTGCTCAGAGTTTGTCTATTTCTTCAAACTTGCTGAACACTATGATTGGTGAGAACAGCAGCTAGCAGTGGGTGACACTACAGAAAGTTTTTGTGGTCAAAGAACCCTCTCTGGTCCTCCAGACCCTTCCCCCTTCAATAGTGCAACAGAGAAGCAACCACACCTGGGTCCTACTCTCAACACAGCAAAGATCCAAAATGGTCTTCTTGGTGATAACTAGGGGACTCAGCTGAGGTATTATGGAAACTAGCTCTTCCCCTGTACAAAACTTGCAATGGAATCCAGCAAAATAATCTTTTTAGTTCAACAAATCTAATTTTCCTGCACTTGCATCTGATTTAGTATTATCATATCTCTCAACTCTAAGTGATATGATAAGATACATTTGCCTTAGTCCCAATTATCATTTACTCTGTGATCCCTCCCCCTTTTGCACTGTCTGGTTTTATTTCCTTTACTCCTCATTCACCACTGACTGGGCTTATTTAACTCAAGAATTAAACCATACAGTTTGTGCTGAGAGTTTTAAACAGCACTGAGAACTCCAGGCACTATATTGCAAAAAGGAGCTGTTGCGAAATTCCCCATAGAAGGGTAGTCTCTGGGAGGACAAGAAGGGGCCTTTGTTCTTCCTTTGCTAATCCCTCTGCTTACAGATGCCTGCCATGCACCCAAGAGACTTCTGAAGAGTCCTGTCCATGGAGCTGTTCTTTAGTTCCTGCTAGCCTGTTTCATTATGACAATGGGCAAGTCTTTCCTGGTTTTAATTGTGTGTTTTGAGGCTGCTTTCAGGATTGATTGTTTGTAAATTAATCTTTATATTTATTCACTAGTTTGATGGAAAATAAGCAATACTGTGTTGTTATTTTTCTATGAGAATAGGATTTCTTAGGATAAACTACATTAAAGCCCAGAGAGCAAACTTTTGGACCAACATTTAAGAGAGTACATCACTGCCAATACAGTTGTCTTTTCTTGTTAAGTAAAGTATATAAACTGGATTTACTTCACAGTAAAACGGGGAAAGAGAAAAAAATTACATTCCGTAAAATAACTGTGTTTTGCAAAACTGCATTATACAATCACAAAAGATTTGAATAGAGGGTGTTACCAACTTCTTCAGATAAAGCTTTCTTTCTATATTTTATTCTAACAAAAGAATGCCCAGCATTCTGCTCCTGATCTGTGAAGTTCTAGGTTCCTTTGATTTCAAAATCTTTCCCCATGCCCACCAAATTCTCTTTCAGGGATACCTCTATACATCCAATTAACAGCACAAACCTCATTTCTAAAACGACTCAGAAAACAACAGATAGAGGCCTTGTAAGAGAATGTTAAGGCAAGGACCCAGATGAAAGTCTAGCTCTACCTCGCACTACCTGGGTAACACTGGAAGAGTTGCCTAAGCTCTCTGTGCCTCATATTCCCATCTATAAAATAAGAAATGTGCCTCATGTAGTTATTAGGAAGATTCAAGTAAGTAATAGTTTTAAAGTTCTTAGAATAGTGTTGGACAGGTAGTAAGTTCTATGTAAATGTTACTAAATAAAATTGTATCTAAATCTAATCTTGACTTACACTTTCTTTCCAAAATCAAAAGTACTTCTATCCCATAAACTCAGTGGAAGAAATATCAGTCATTTTCATGCCTCTTATATGTAACGCATCTAATAAGTATCTTCATCATAGATTATAAACAAACTAGATGTCTAAAACAGTTAAAATATCAAGATAATATTCAATTATTAAATATAAATGATTAAGTGAAAAAAGTAAGTTGCATAAGGTAATATACCTTATAATTCCATTTTTTTATTGAAACGATATGTATTACATAAGAAGACCAAAAAAATCTGAACAAATAGACATAGGAATGTTCACAGTTACTTTTCTGAGGTGATAAAATGATGATTAATTTCTATTTTCTTCTTTTTTAAAAAACTGATCTTCTGCTGGGCACAGGGGTTCATGCCTATAATCCCAGTGACCTGGGAGGCTGATGTAGGAGTATTACAAGTTCAAGGCCAGCCTTAGCAATTCAGTGAGGCCCTAAACAACTTAGCAAGTCTCAAAAAACAAAGAGAACTGGGGATGTATCTCTGTGGTAAAGCTCTCTGAGTCAATCTCAGTATTTGAAAAAATAAAACAAAACAACAACAAAAAGCAAAAACAAAAAGCACAAACAAAACCTGATCTAAATTACCTCTAAGAATATTCATTATAAAAAGAAATTAAAATTATTAATAAAATATAGTTATATAATTATAGAAATTTATTTTCTCTCCATGGAAATTTTTAAGGAAAATAATGAAAAATTGAATTCTTCTAAAATATATTTCTAATGAAATATAATCACAATTTTCATAAGCCTCAAACTTAGCAAGGAAGAGATATTTTTAACCCATTGTCTTAAATGTCCTAAGGCACTGAAAGCTATTTTAATCTTAATTTTAAACAACTCATTAAGCTAGGTGGGGGGATGCATGCCTGTAATGCCAGCAATTAGGGAGGCCAAAGAAGGAGGATCACAAGTTCAAGGTCAGCCTGGGCAACTTAGTGAGAACCTGTCTCAAACAAGAGACCCTCAGGACACTATCAATAAAAGGAATACTCAATTTATGAAAGGACTATAGTTGCATAACCTCTATTTTTTGTTTGTACTTAATATGCCCTTTAAATAAGGTGCTTCCTTTGAAATTGACTGAAATATAACTGGTTGTTGAGGTCAACAGTTTTCAGGAAGGATTTGGGGCTCCTCTATGTCACAGGAGAATACCCCAGGCATGCCAGGCAGTAAAGGGCTAGTTTAATTAGTTCTGTGGATGCTTGAAGAATTACAAGCAACTTCATTTAATTTCTAGGTATCCAATCAGGTAATCTCTGTGGCTAATTAGTGAACTAAATGAAATAATGTCTTTCAGTTCAAGCTGTTGTTGCAATCAGGAGACTTCTTCAGCTAGAAGAAAGAGCTGGCAGGATTTACAATCTCACATTATCAATTTGGGGAAGAGGGCAATGAAGTCATCTCATATCTCACCCCATTTGCATTAAAAGATTTTTAAAAGTTTCTGAATTGACATTTATAGACTACTTCAGCCAACAATAGTAGAGAATATATTCTTTTCAAGTGGACATGGAACAAGAAATTATATTTTGGTCCATAGAACAGGCTCATGCCTGTAAGGCCAACCCTGGAAACTTAGTGAGGCCCCCATAATCCCCCAAAATTCATTATGCCAAATCTGTGAACTGAGATAGATAGTGGGTAGATAAAGTAATTTTTAACTAAGTTTTTTCAGTCTAACAAATAACAGAAACAACTTTGAAGAGGTATTTTTAAGGCAAGACAGATAACTACTTAAATTGGATAAATCTTTGAACAGTCAGAGAAAAGCTGTAAGACATCTGTAATCTCATTAGGGAGATATTCCTAGTTTACTTCTGATTTTTGTCTTGCTTCAAGTGTGACTTCGTTTCTCCTCAAGTTGAACCATTGGTTTCTTCCAGTCTCATCCGTGGCTAAAGTAGAAATGCCATCTGCTTCCCTTTTGCCTGATGGGTATTATCTTTTCTCTCACACTAAAAATCATAAATTAAGGCCTGGCCAAGGGGCACACATCTGTAATCCCAGCAGCTTGGGAGGCTGAGGCAGGAGGATCTTAAGTTCAAAGCCAGCCTCAGCAAAAGCAAGGTGCTAAGCAACTCAGTGAGACCCTGTCTCTTAAAAAAACTACAAAATAGGTCTGGAGATGTGGCTCAGTGGTCGAGTGTCCCTGAGTTCAATCCCCAGTAGCTTCCCCCCCAAAAAAATCATAAATCTAATAGCCACAAATGAAGCAGTACTTCAGGAAACAGGACAAACACATTTAAAATGAAAAGATTTTGGGGAAGTCTTTTGATTGCGGTTCCTACACAGAACTGAGAAGTCAGTTTCTATCTCTCATTGAATCAAGTGTTAACCCACAAATGTACATGTTTTTAAGCATGAGAAATACCTGTGCAACCATGTTGTTTGGCTAGCTTGCTTCTTTAGTCCCCAAGAGGAATTACCCACTGGACTATAGAAAACCTGCTGCCTTGCTCCTTGAATCTGTTCTCAGATTGAGGGAAAAAGAAAGGGTTTAAAACAAAGATGACCCAGTTTTCCAGAGTGAATAAAAATTTTGTTCACCCACAGAGAGAATCATGTAATACTTTTTTCAAAGTGGGAAAAAGCGGTTTTTGTTTGTTTGTTTGTGTTTGGTTTTTTTTTTTTTAGCTAGAATTATTGAAAAAAATTAAAAGGGTTACAAAAAATGTCTAAATTTTTACTTAGAAAATCTACCAAGAATCTGTAGAGAAATCCCAGAAGATGACAGAAGTTAAAATAAATAAATAAATAAAAAGTAAGGCAAAGCTTCTTTCTCTTGTAATTTAACTTCTTTATTTATTTAGTGAAAAGTTCAATGTGATTTTCTGTTCCAAATATTACACTATAAAGACATTTTATTAACTATTAACCATTTTATTAATTAGGTTAGGGAAATATTTTACTCAAAAAAAAAGCTAGTTATTTAATACCCTATAAAAAGGGAACAATGTTTTAGAAAAATATTCAGAGAGTGCAGAAGAGAAAGTACTATTTTAAACTATATAAGGAATTTACCAGAGGTGTTCTTTTTCTTTTTCTTTTTTTTTTTTTAAATCTGGAAGTCTGGTAGTTTTCCATATTCTTTCTGCTATGTTGCGTTTTATCTCCTACTGCTAAATCTACCAGAAATACTTCAAAGATATTCTCTAAAAAGATAACTCCAAATTTTCTAATGCCCCTCCCCGGAATCTATTCTAAATAATTATTTGCATTTAAAATATTTGATTCATCCATTTATCTATTCACAAATACTCATTCAGTACCTACTATGTTTCAGTTACTGGATTAGGTTCTGGCAACAATATGGTGAGCATAAATATGCACCTGACCACACTCTTTTAGAGCTGATAGTAAGTAGGATGTTCAGATATGAATCAAATAATCACACTAATTGTGGTATAAATATGTCAGTGCATTTTGGGGTGTGTGCGAACTCAGGGCCTCATGCACACTAGGGACACACTCTATCACTGAGCTGTGTCTCCAGCCCAAATGGTTGTATAATTATGAACTGAGGTTCATTATTCTAAAGAAAGAACAGAGTCCTAGATAGCACATACACTAGGAACCTTGCCTAGAGAAGGAGGACTTCTCTGAGGGAACAATGCATCAAGAACAAAATTAGACTGGATTGGTAGCCTAAGATTTGATTTCCTTTCATAAGATCACAGTAATAAACTACACAATTTGTTAATTCTAAAGATGAGCAGAACAAATTTCATGCAGTTTCATTTGCCCAATCAAAAGTGTTCCATCTAATAGGAAACATTCATCATCTCTTATCCAAGAATTATACATTTTAGAAGGATTTTTCCCTGACTATTTTCATGAATTATCTAAGTGAGAGAAAAGAGTGGGGGGAAAAACAATCCCAGCATTTTCTCATAATTTTGCTTCTCTATCAAATGAATTGCCCTTTTGAAATATATTTCCTACTTTAAAAAAGGATGCTTCATGGATTCTCATTTGCAAATGTATAATATTGCTCTTACAGTTTCACATTTATTCTTTTTTACTCCCTTTGGAAATCTGTAACCATATATCAAATTACTCTTCACTTTTATTTCATTGAATGGAGTACATTAGATGATTTTTATTTCCAATTATTGCTTTATTATCTATTTTAAATCATTGTAAAGAAGATAAGTCTCACATCGCTTTTACTAAAACTTGAAATACTTTTGGACACTTTTCATTTGATTATTTTTATTTTTAAAAAGTCTGTTCTTATTGTTTTAGTCAGCTTTTTCACTGCTGTGACCAAAGAACTGACAAAAACAATTTTTAGAGGAGAAAAAGTTTATTTGGGGGCTCCTGGTTTCAGAGGCCTCAGTCAAGAGACGGCTGACTCCATTTCTCTGGGCTCAAGTGAGATGAAACAGAACATCATGGTGAGAGTGTGGCAGAGGAAAGCAGCTGGGAACATAAGCAGAGAGAGAGAGTCCTCACCATGGACAAAATATAAACCCCAAAGGGATGCCCCCAATGACCCACCTCCTCCAGCCATACCCTACCTGCCTACGGTCAACCCTTATCAGTGGATTAAAGCCCTGATTAGGTTCAGGTCTCATAGCCCAATTATTTCACCTCTAAACTTTCTTGCATAGTCTCATCCATAAGCTTTTTGGGGGACACGTCATATTGAAACCATAACACTTATTACAAAGTAAATACTTGTATAATAAATAACATTTTAGCAATAAAATAAAATTAAAAACTTACCAACCCTGAGTCAGAGATAACCACTACTAATATTTTGTTATATAAGTACATGTGTGTGTATATACACACACACATACACACAAAAACACAATTCATTATGTTTCCTCACAGTTTTCATCAGGTGGTTAAGTAAAGTGGCATTTTTTTGTTCAGTATAAGTAATGATCCATTTCCATGATTTTTAAGATTTTTATAAAATACTAAGTTTGCACACATTTACTGAATATCCATTGTGTGCTTTTTACAAAAATGGAGCAATTCTTTTCTAAAGTTGTTTTATAAACTATATTGCCACTGGACTGGGTGTGGTAGCATACTCCTGTATTTCCAGCGACTTGGGAGACTGAAGCAGGAGGAACACAAGTTTGAGGCCAGGCTCAGCAACTTAGCAAGACCCTCAGCAACTCAGTGAGACTCTCTCAAAATAAATAATAAGGGTTGGGATGTAGCTCAGTGGTAAAAGTGCCCAAGGGTTCAATCCCCAGTAAACTGACACCATACCCACCACAAAAAAAAAAAAAAAAAAAAAAAAAACTGCTACTAGGTTTGAAAAAATAGAAATTTGCATCCATTTCAGTTATTTTATTCTACTTTTCTCTTATCCTTATTTTAATTATTTGTTTTATTTTTTGAGATGGCGTCTCCCTATGTTGCCCAGGTTGGCCTTAAATTCCTGATCCACTTGCCTCAGCTTCCTGAGTAGCTGGGATTACAGGCATTCACCACATCTGGCTTTTATTTTCATTTTAAAAGTCTACTGAGTTCTTGCTTTCTCTCTAGCTACCCTTTTTTCTGTCAACACACTATTTCAGTGTTGTTATAATTTGCATATGAGGTGTCCCCCAAAGTTCCTGTGTTAATACAGAAATAATGTAAAATTCTTAGATTATGAGAGCTATAACCTAATCACTCCATCCTAGCTTGAAGGGACTGACTGGGTAGTAACTACAGGCACGTGGATGACTAGAGAGGGCGAATCACTGGAGGCCTGTTCTGGAAGGGTGCATCCTTCTGAGTCCCTTTCCCCCTCTCTCTCTCTCTCTCCTCATGACCTCACCATAAGTCAAGCAATTTTCCTCTGCTGGGCACTTCCCCCATGACACGCTGCTCCCTTGGGTCCAAAATAATGGATTTGTCCCACCAATGACTGAACCTCTGAGACTATGAGCCAAAACAAATATTTCCTCTGAGTTGTTCTTGTCAGGTGTCTTGGTCACTGTAAGGAATCCCACGAAAACCACGCTGGACACGGGAAATCACATAAGAGGGTTTATTAAGCAAACAGAGTGTCTCCCTGCAGGGTAAGAGAGAAAATGAGAGGAAAAGAAAGGGAAAGAGAAAGGGTGCACACTAGAGAGAGTGTGAAAAATGAGGAGGAGAAAGAAAGTGAGCCAGGGGAAGAGAAAAGCAAGAGAAAAGATGGTGGTTGAATTCCACCGTGCTAACAGGGGACCAATAACGGAGACGGATACTTGCAAGCTGACTGATGAACCAATAGCTAGCTAGGATGTTCACAGATTGACAAGTGGTTGGGAGGCGGGGAAAATGGCTGCAACGGAAAGGGCAGGGGAGCAACTTTATACATTACAGTCACAGCAATGCAAAGCTGACTAATACAGCCTAGAACTCATTGGGAAACCTAATTTTATAATCTGCCATTTTGTTCAGTCCTCCAGTTTTTGTCATTTAAATTTGGATGTAAGCTCTTTTAATCCTTCCTTGAAATAATTATTAAAAATGTTGGACATGTTTAGATTAGGATAAGACTAAGAGCACAGTGATTCACTAACACAACCCCAGTGAAAAGACAGCAGGTAGATAATAAAAAAAAGAGACCTATGGAAGCAATCAAATCCTGTTTTGGGTATTCAGTTGGAAGTCTAGCATATGAGAAAGGAGGGGCCTGAACCTACACTGCATATCAAAGGCTACACTCATGGTGAGGAACGAGGGAGGAACTGGAAACAAATTCAAACAAATTCATATAAATCTTTGATGGTATATGTAAGGGAGGGATTTCATGTAAATTTGCCCAGAACAATACAATTAAAACATGTTTTTCATAGCCAAGTAGATGGGTAGAAGATTTGATGGCTGATGCTTGAATTAGTGTGTATACTAGTCTACATAACACCTCTATACAAAATAAAAAAAGATCATTGTTTCTCCATAGCCCCACACAAGAGGGTAGCATGACAAGGAAAGATTGGACTGCAGCCCTCACTCCCTCAGCCAGTTGTCCTCATGCACTGATCTCAGTGTGGTGGGCTAGAACTCAACAGTCCCTTTTCAGTTTTGCCAGCTGGCTCCAGCAACAGGGGGCACTGGAGAGAGACTGAGAGCTTGGGGAGGAAAAAAGGATTTGCTTTGCTGGTGAGCTTCCTGTTTGTTTGTAGCTTTTGCTAGGGATAACCCATTAACACGTCTTCACCATAGCAGCAGTTGGTCTGGTTTGCAGTCTTCCTAACATTTGTAGGACTAGCTGCGTTGCCTCCATTCAGACACCAGTACTGGCTGAGCAGCGCCTGCGTTTCAGCTCCACTTGGCTCCTCTTCTAAGTTTCTACCAGTCAGGATTCAGCCTAGAGACAGAAATTTGCCAAAGCACATTTTAGTAATTCCAACCTCTTATCTTTCTTCCTCAACTCTAGAAGTAATTAACAGTTTCTTATGTTGCTGTCTCTGTGATTTTTTTTTTTTCTTTTTTGTACTAGGGATTGAATTCAGGAGCTCTCAATCATTAAGCCACACCCCCAGCCCTTTATATATATATATATATATATATATATATATATATTTTTTTTTTTTTTTTTTTTTTTTTTTTTTTTTTTTTGTGGTACTGGGGATCGAACTCAGGGTGTTGTGCTTGCGAGGCAAGCACTCTACCAGCTGAGCTATCTCCCCAGCCCACTTTATAATTTATTTTGAGATGGGGTCTCACTAAGTTGCTTAGGGCCTCACTAAGTTGCTGATGCTGGCTTTGAACTTGTCATTCTCCGGCCTGTCTGTGATATCTTAATGATATCTCTTTTTAACCTTTTGGGTTACCAAGTTGGTAGTTTTATACCAAGTTGATAATTCTTTAAATTCTCTTTATTCAGGTAGCTTTGTATAATTTCTGTCTCTAGACTGAATCTTAACTGGTACAAAAAGGAAGATGAAGTAGAGTAACTGAGCGTTGTAGTCTACATACACTGTTTTTTTCAGATGTTACTTAAACTGCCCTAACATCAGAATTGCTCAGAAAGGGGAAACCACTGTCCATCAGACTCAGGTTGGGGATTATTGCCCAAATGAAGGGTGTGACATCCCCAAAACTAGCTGGTTCAGTTGGCAGGCTATACTTAGGGAATTTCTGGTGGGGGAATGAAACACTCAAACCTAGATCTTTTCAAAGGAGCTCTGCTAATCAGAAAGATGTTATTCTTCAGTAATTACCAACCCTGATAGCTATGACTTTCAACAATAAGTCTATCTCTCCTGGAGGGTTTATGGCAGCTTAGGACCTGTTGCACTCTGTTCCATTGCTCTTCTCCAGATATTTTCTTCATTTGGGAACCTAGCTGAAGGGGTGGCACCTATTCTTTCTTCATAGAAGAGTGAAGGAATAAGAGTAGAATCATGCAATGACCCTTAAGGCTTCAGCTTGGAGGTGGCCTAAGACACATCCATCTCTATTCCATTGGCCAAAGCAAATCATATAGCTAAACTTGCTATCACTGGAAGAGTCTGGTGGGCAAATGGTTAAAATTGTTCCCCTACTGCCTAAGAATGTGACCTTTGGTTAACTTTCTAGTTCTGTTATCCTGGAACCAGATTAGAGCACTATGAGAACAATGTTATTCAGCAACATTGCTTATAATCAAAATAATCTCTAATTGGAAACTGCATCTGGATTGAAGAACTATAACGCACTATCAATACCTGATGGAGACTACGCAGCTCTTAACTTCCCTAAAGTGGTGGCTGCTTTAACTGGATGCCTCCCCTGTAGTAATGCCAGAAGCTGTGCCTGAAGTTGTTACAGGAGATATCTGCTCCTGTGGAAATGGGACTCTAGGTCAGGGAGGTCCTGCACCTGTCCTCTGTGCATCTCATCTTCTTCCATTTGAGCTGCCTCTGGGAGCTCTATGCATTGATGTTCTACAGAAGAGGGACACTGATGCTGCCCTCCTCGTAAACTGTGGTTCCTATCCTATGTTCTTCTGAGTGAATGTTTTGTTCCACCATACCCACTGGCATTGCCCCAAAAGCTGCAGCAGGGGAATTTCCATAAAGGAACAAGACGGAGCCAACTGGGATCCCAAGAAAGGAGCACAAAATGTCAGGTGATAGTCCAAAGCATTTTTTTTTTTTTTTTTTTAGGGAAACTTACTTTGAAGAGTGTTGCCATGTATCCTTGAGACAGATGGTGAAAGAAAAGGGATGTTGAACCTAAGTGCATCCTCAGCAAGGAGGGCTAAGGTATGGAGTTTATATGAGAATTTATGGAATTTTGGCTCAGGGTCAGGACTATTATTTCAGTGTTTTAGGCAACAAACTAGTACCCGTATCAGTGCCTGGGAATATTCAAGGCCTCTGCTTGGGCTCAAGCCTCCTGGGAAAAAGTTGCAGTTGGCTATGTCAGAGAGTAGTCAAGGCACTCTGAGTTTTGATTAGGATACAGAAAGAAAGCAGTAGTGGGGGTGGGGTGGAGAACTGGGGGCCCTACAATGATCTGATGCCAGAGTGGTCTATGGTAGTTTTGTGAGTTTGAATGCTGAGTTGAACCTAAGAACTGGTTCCATGCAATGGTGGCACTGTAGACAGAAACACATTCTCCCACTGGGCAGAACCCCAAGGATGTATGCTTCTCTCCCTGAGAGAGAAACAAATAATTAGGAGCAATAATCAAATCTACATGTCAATAATTGATTGATAGAGATTGATGATCAGTAGAGGAAAATGGCAAGAGAAATAGGTTTATGACTCAGAGAGGCCTCAGTTAGAAGCCTGGCTCTGCCACTTGCTGCTTGTAACTTGTGTAAATTGCTTTATCCCTCAAATGCCAGAATTCTCATCTATAAATTTACTATTTTTCAGGACTTTTTACTAAAGAAAAAACTCAGCTGGAACTCAGTAAAGTCAAAAATAATATAAAGGACTTATTTGTTCATGTAATAAGAAAGGGCAGAGGTGAGTTGCCATCTAACCATCTAATGAATTTGAGTCTCCTGGGCTCTCATTTTGTCCCATCTGCAAGTTTTTCAGCTTCTTGGTTTATTTTATCCTACTTTGAGCAGGATTTCCTCCACAAGACAGAGCTACTAGCAATTCTGGATCACATTCTTGCAAAGGACACATATAATTTTGTTTTTATGAATGACAACTTTAAAATGTAGCTGAGTGCTGTCTTATTATCTTCCCTGTCTTAATTGCACTGTAGTTCCTTATTTATGTTAATTGTTCTGACATTTACAGATTGAAGACAATCCTTGCCAGAGAAGCTGGAAATAAGGCAGAAACTGAGTAAACAGATAACTATAAAGTTCTACATACTTAGGGACCACAGTGATCATCCAGTCCATGAGTTCTGCTTCCCTCTAACATCACATCATCCTTCCCAGGATGCTGACCTGCCGTGAATGAACTATTGCTGAGCATTCAGTCCTGCAACTATGCACAAAGCCTCTGAGTCCTAAAATTGACAATTTGTTTACTGGGGGGAGCTGGGGAGCCTACAAAGCTGCAGACTACTTTGTTCTTCCACAGTACTTCTTTTATAGAGCAGTGTGAGATTAAATCTTAACTATAGCATAACATACTGAAAACAACTAACTTGTTTACTAGAACTAAGAAAAAATTTTCCCCCAGTGACAAACCAGGATATGTTTTCATAAAATGCCAGGAAACATACACCTAAAGTACATAGCAGGTATTACAGTTGGGGACTTATTTATTTCCTTAATCAGGGTCATCGTGTCTCACAAGAATTAGCCTAGCAAGAGGAGTTAATGCTGTCCTGCCAAGTTCAGCATTCCAGACTCCTTGGCTTCCGCTAATAAACAGAACTTTGCCTTCGGATTCTTCAGGGTGCACTCTCCATATCGTGCCGCAACACTGACCCATCTTCCACCTCTCAGATCATGGCTAAAAAGTCTTTTCATTTTTATTAAGAATATTCACAAGCTTATTCTGAACTTTAATATTGTCTTAGATTGGGCTCCCTAGAAATGGTCTCTGAAATGATGAGTTTCACACAGAAGCCTCCTTGGAGAGTAATTGGGAAATATACCTGTGAGGAAGTGAGGACTGCAGCTGATCCCACTAGTAGCATGACTCTTGAGAGTTATCCCAAACTGGGGAAAGGTCCGGGCCTTTTTATTTATTTATTTATTTATTTATTTATTTTTTTTTTTTAATTCCTGTATAGCTGCACCTGGGAGGGGCTGTAGGCTTGGATTGGATCAGGGCGATCTTCTACAGTCGAGGCAATTTCAAGTGAGGAAGGCTCCTAGGAGCCGATATGCACTAGAGTATGAGAATGAGTACTTTGACCTTATGTACAGAATCATGGTGGAAACCATGATATCCACATGTTTTATTACAGACACATTTATATTGGTTCCTTCTTTTCATTCTTCTACTCATTGTTTGACATCAGGGCCATTTAGTACCTTATTACAGCTATCCCTGTCTTTTTACATATCTCTTTTATTTCTTTGGAATTATTTACATTAAAGAGTTGGATATAGTTTTATAATTTCCCCCTTTTTACATATGTTGTTTCTCTGAGTTTTTATAAACCTGCTTTTCCAAACCTAAAATACTAGAATGCCATTAGTTCTTAAGAACTTTTTCTCACATAAGCAATCGTTTCTTTCTTTTTGACTAGAAAAAATATTAGAATTTCGTTCCTCTTTTGGCTTTCTCTACTTTCTAAGAATTATTGCATTAGAGTTCTTGGTTGCAAACAACAGAAATAAATTTGGTTTAGTTAAGGATAAAAATAATTTTTGGAAGGGTTAAATGTTGTACAATAGGCAGAAAAGGGAAAAAAAGATATGGGCAGGAACCTGGGTCCTGCCAAGAGGGCCATTTGTATACAAAGTTCTGTTGCATTGATTCTGTTGGTGTCTGCTGTCTCTGAACTCATGGTGGCAGTAGCAAGTCTATCAGCAAAAGTGGGACTGTCGCCTCCAAACCTCTGAATAATCACTGAGATTCCCAGCTTCTTAAAACGTAGCAGCTGCAGTGATTCCAACAGCAGTGGTGGCAATGGTGGCATTAGAGGTCTGAGCAGCACAGCACTCTTGGGATAGAGCAACACTCCTTTCCCTTTGCTCCTCCAGTCTTAGGAGTTGGCTGTTTTCTCTGTTTACTGATATCTGGGTAGCATCCACTTTCCATCCCCTCAACCCCTTTAGTATTTTTGCCAACAATTCTCAGTATTAGCCAGGTGTGATGGCACACACCTGTAATCCCAGCAACTCAAGAGGCTAAGTCAGGAAGATCACAAGTTCCAGGCTAGCCTGGGCAACTTAGACCCTGTCTCAAAATAAGAAATACAAAGGGTTGAGGATGTGGCTCAGTGATAAAGTGTCTGGGTTCAATCTCCAGTACTTAAAAAAAAAAAAAAAATCCTGTGTACTAAAGGCTCAATGTTTGAAATACCTAGTTTCTATTGTCCCGAATATACACAGAAATATACAAACATGGCATTTTCTTCCCAGAAAACACATTAGCATCTTACACGACGTAAGCATCTGCATGATGTAGTTTATACAGGAAAGGCAAACAGCCCAAATCCTCTTCATCTTTCTCTTTTTTCTATTTTCTAGTTGCTGCTTTTTCTGTAAATAAGTAATGACTATTATACTACTATTATTTCTTATGTTATGTGATATATTTTGACCAAAGTATTTCTCAAATTCAACATTCTATTTACATATTTCACCCAACAATTCTTATTGATATATATAAAATCAAGTAATATCAAGTTCACTTTGTCATCATTCTAAGGACTGATATATACATGTAACTCTCCACCAACTCTTCAAGATAACGTATATGCAATAAAGTACACATATCTTAGTGTATTTTTACATAAACACCATCTAAAGGCATAGAACATTACAGCAGTCCTGAAAACTTTCTCATGCCACTCCATCAAGACTCCATTAAAAATAAAGGCTCTTCTGAATTTAACTGCAGATTGGTTTTGAACTTCACATAAATGGAATAATATGGTAGATATTCTCTGATGTTTGACTTCTTTCAATATTTTGTATGTGAGATTTATCTATTTGTTGAATGTAGTAGCTTATTTTAATTTTAGATTATTTATATCACCCTATCATTCACTTAGAACTTATTTATCTATCCAACTTGTGATAGAAATTTGAGTTTTTACCAGTTGATGATGCAGCTATGAATATTCTTACACATATATTTTGATGGCTACACGCACTCACTTCTGTTGTTAGGTATGTACATATTCAAAAGTGGAATTCATAGGTCACAGAGTATATATATTTTTAGCTTTAGTAGATACTGCCAAAAGGACTTTCAATGTGATTATACAATTTTGTACTACCATAAACAATGTATGATAGTTCCATTTGCTCCACATTCTCACCAAAACTTGGTATTGACATTCTGGAGGAGGCACAGTGTTATTTCATTATTGTGTGTGTGTGTGTGTGTGTATGTGTTTGGGGTACTAGAGATTGACCCTAGAGATGCCGTATCACTGAGCTACTTTCTCAGCTCTATTTTTTTTTTTTTTTGCCTGTTAAAATTTTAATCTTGAAAATAATTATTTTTCTACACATCAAACATTTTAAGTTAATTCAAAGATTTCGATGATAAAGGGCAAGTCCTCTGTTCCATAGGATACAACCCATATTTTTAAAATTTTATTTTTTAATTCCTATTTTTCAGAACCCAATAACCCCATTTTTAAAAATATGTTCTTTTTAGATAAACATGACAGTAGAGTATATTCTTTTTGTTTATATATATATATATATATATATATATATACATATATATATATTTTTTTAGTTGTCCATGGATAATTTTATTTATTTATATATGGCACTGAGAATTGAACCCATTACCTAACACATGCTAGGCAAGTGCTCTACCACTGAGCCATAACCCCAGCCTCAGTAGCGTGTATTTTGACATATCATACATACATGGAGTATAACTTCTCATTCTTGTGGTCGTACATGATGTAGTTACACTGGTTGTGTAGTCATACATGAACATAGGAAAGTTATGTCTGATTCATTCTACTGTCTTTCCTATCCCCATCCTCTCTCCCTTCCCTTCATTCCCCTTCGCCCAGTCCTCTCTTATTTTGTGAAAATGGTCTTGCTAGGTTCCTGAGGTTAGCCTGCAATCCTCCTGCCTCAGCCTCCCAAGTAGTTGGGATTATAGAGGTGCATTATCACACCTGCCTTTCTCTTTCTGGATACCTAAGCAATAACTAGCACTTTTTACACACAGTATGAATATTGTCTTTCTTTGAGGTATACATTTTCATCCATTTAAAATACTGGGTTGCCTGCCTTTTTTAATCAGTATCTTATTCTTTGTAGGTATACATATCAAGATATTGAGATATCTTTTCCCAGTTCTTTGCTTATTCGATAATAATACTTAACAATGGGATTACATTCTGAGAAAAGTGTTGTTAAGCAATTTTATCACTGTGCAAACATCATAGAGTGTGCTTACACAAACTAAGATGCTATGACATCACTAGGCAATATAAATTTATGAGTCCTTCATCATGAATACAATCTGTCCTTGAACAAAACATCGTTATATATTGAATTGATTCTGTGTGCGCCTGTGTTGCTGGGGATCAAACCCAGGACCTTGCACATGCTAAGCAGTCATTCTGCCACTGAGCTACACCCCCAGTCCTAATTCTATCTTTTGATAAATAAATGTTCTTAATTTTAATGAAGCATAATTTATCAAACATCTTCTATTATGTAAGTACATTTTCTGTCTTAAGCTATTTTTGTCTATGCCAAGGCCGTGAAGATATTTTCATATATTTTTCTTCCTGAAGCTTCATTTGGGACACATTCAGGTTTTTGGTTATTGCAAATGAATTTTCTTATGGTGTGTAGTACAGGAGGAGAATTAACTGTTTCCCACATGCATATCCAATGAACCTGGCACCATTTATCGAAAAGATCATCCTTTCCCCAACTGAAGGGTGGCCTCTTGCCAGTAAATCCTGTGACCATGTAGCAGATCTGTTCTAGACTCAGCATTCTGTTCCACTGATTTATATGTCTATTCTTGCACCAATATCACTCTGTTCATTAGTGTAATTTTACAGTCTTACACTTTAAAGTTTAAAGCCTTCAGTATTTTACCCTCCATGATTGTCTTTATTCCTGCATTTTCATATATACTTCTTTATTTAACTCCATATGCTTTCTTCATTCTTTGCATTTCTATATATACTTTTTCAGAGTTTTTAGTCCAATTTAATGTAAATATCAAAATGCTCATCCTCTCTGTTCATTATTTTTTACTTCTCTTTTCTTGCCTTGTTTTGTATCACACTATTATTGTATTTCCTACTTTATTAACTTTTTAAACAGTTTTATTTAGGATTCACATACTATGCAAATCACCCATTTAAAGCACATGATTATACAGTTTTTAGTATATTCAAAGAATTGTACATCCATTTTGTCACAATTGATTTTTTACAACATTTTCATTATCACAAAGAGAAACTGCACACTACTTAACCATCACCCTTCAAATCCCAATATTCCCTGGCCCTAGGCAACTATTAGTTTACTTCCCGTTTTTACAGATTTGTCTATTCTGGTCATTTCACAAAAGTATTTGAAAAAATGCACTCAATGGGGGTGTGTGTGTGTGTGTGTGTGTGTGTGTGTGTGTAAGAGAGTAAGAAAGAGAAAAGCAAAATTTGAGTAACCAATTGAGTGAGGATAAGATGACAAAGAGATAAAAATTAGGGCTAGAGTAAGATTTTATATTTCCTTGTACATGGACAATCATGTGTACTCGGAGATCAAATTTGTAAATAAGGATACTGAATTCCAGGTGCTTGGTGAAATTCATGAAAAGAAATTAACATTTCACATATTTGTCAGTGTTCCTATAGGTAAAATTTGGTTCTCAAATATCTGCTGAAGGGCTGGGGAGATAGCTCAGCTGGTAGAGTGCTTGTCTTGCAAGTGCAAGGCCCTGAGTTCAATCCCCAGTACCCAAAAAAAAAAAAAAAAAAAAAAAAAATCTGCTGAAGAAAGACTACTACATATTTTAGCACCATAAAAAGAGTCAACAAGCTGAAACCAGTTTTATCTTTCAAACTACTTCAAAGGAAAAGTATTCCCAGTCACTCCTAGCCTTTTTTCCTAGAAGGTAAATAAAGGTACCTTTAATAATAATGCAATTGTGATCGCATACAAAAACATAATAAAAAGATAGTGCACCATGATCAAGTGGGTTTCATCCCAGGGATGCAAGGTTGGTTCAACATCAGGAAATCAATAAATGTCATTCACCATATCAATAGACTTAAAGTCAAGAATCACATGATTATTTCGAAAGATGCAGAAAAAGCATTTGATAAAATACAGCACCCCTTCATGCTCAAAACACTAGAAAAAATAGGGATAGTGGGAACATTCCTTAACATTGTAAAGGCCATCTACGCTAAGCCCATGGCTAATATCATTCTAAATGGTGAAAAACTGAAAGCATTCCCCCTAAAAACTGGAACAAGGCAGGGATGCCCTCTTTCACCACTTCTATTCAATATCGTCCTTGAAGCTCTAGCCAGAGCAATTAGACAGACCAAAGAAATTAAAGGGATATGAATAGGAAAAGAAGAACTCAAACTATCCCTATTTGCTGATGATATGATTGTATACTTAGAGGAACCAGGAAATTCCACCAGAAAACTTTTAGATCTCATAAGTGAATTCAGTAAAGTAGCGGGATATAAGATCAATGCACATAAATCTAAGGCATTTTTATACATAAGTGATGAATCTTCAGAAAGAGAAATCAGGAAAACTACCCCATTCACAATAGCTTCGAAAAAATTAAAATACTTGGGAATCAATCTCACAAAAGAGGTGAAAGATCTCTACAATGAGAACTGCAGAACACTAAAGAAAGAAATTAAAGAAAACCTTAGAAGATGGAAAGATCTCCCATGTTCTTGGATAGGAAGAATTAATATTGTCAAAATGGCCATACTACCAAAAGTTCTATACAGATTCAATGCAATTCCAATTAAAATTCCAATGATGTACCTTACAGAAATAGAGCAAGAAATTATGAAATTCATCTGGAAGAATAAAAAACCCAGAATAGCTAAAGCAATCCTTGGCAGAAAGAGTGAAGCAGGGGATATCACAATACCAGATCTTCAACTCTACTACAAAGCAATAGTAACAAAAACGGCATGGTATTGGTACCAAAATAGAAAGGTGGATCAATGGTACAGAATAGAGGACACGGACACAAACGCAAATAAATACAATTTTCTCATACTAGACAAAGGGGCCAAAAATATGCAATGGAGAAAAGATAGCCTCTTCAACAAATGGTGCTGGGAGAATTGGAAATCCATATGCAACAGAATGAAACTAAACCCATATCTCTCACCATGCACGAAACTAAACTCAAAATGGATTAAGGACCTCGGAATCAGACCAGAGACCTTGCATCTTATAGAAGAAAAAGTAGGTCCAGAGCTTCAACATGTCGGCTTAGGACCAGACTTCCTCAACAGGACTCCCATAGCACAAGAAATAAAAGCAAGAATTAATATCTGGGATAGATTCAAACTAAAAAGCTTTCTCTCAGCAAAGGAAACTATCAGCAATGCGAAGAAAGAGCCTACAGAGTGGGAGAAAATCTTTGCCAATCATACTTCAGATAGAGCACTAATCTCCAGAATCTATAAAGAACTCAAAAAACTCTACACCAAGAATGCAAATAATCCAATCGACAAATGGGCTAAGGATATGAACAGGCGCTTCACAGAAGAAGATATACAAGCAATCAACAAACATATGGAAAAATGTTCAACACCTCTAGTAATAAGAGAAATGCAAATCAAAACCACCCTAAGATTCCATCTCACCCCAATTAGAATGGCGATTATCAAGAATACAACAACAACAGGTGTTGGCGAGGATGTGGGGAGAAAGGTACACTCTTACATTGCTGGTGGGGCTGTAAACTAGTGCAGCCACTCTGGAAAGCGGTGTGGAGATTCCTTAGAAAACTTGGAATGGAACCACCATTTGACCCAGCTATCCCACTCCTTGGCCTATACCCAAAGGACTTAAAATCAGCATATTACAGAGATACAGCCACATCAATGTTCATAGCTGCTCAATTCACAATAGCCAGATTGTGGAACCAACCTAGATGTCCTTCAATCGATGAATGGATAAAGAAAATGTGGTATATATATACACTGGAATATTACTCAGCCATAAAGAATGATAAAATTATGGCATTTGCAGGCAAATGGATGAAACTGGAGAATATCATGCTAAGTGAGATAAGCCAATCTCAAAAAACCAAAGGAAGAATGATATCGCTAATAAGTGGATGATGACACATAATGGGGGGTGGGAGGGGTTAGTGTTAGGGTTGGAGTTGGGTTTAGGGAGGGGGGCAGGAATGGAGGAAAGAAGGACTGTATAGAGGGAGGGGAGGGGTGGGACAGGTGGGGGAGAAGGGAAAAAGTGGCAGAATGAATCAAACAACATTACCCTATGTAAATTTATGATTACACAAATGGTATGCCTTTACGCCATGTACAGGCAGAGAAACAACATGTATCTCATTTGTTTATAATAAAAAAAAAAATGCAATTGTGACCCAAAACCTGTATTTTTCTTAAATGAACAAGAAAACTTCATAAGGATTTTTAGTGTTAGAATTCGTAATTATTCCTCTTTTGTATTCCTACAACATGCCAAGAACATTCCCTCTTCAGTGTCTTTGAATTTGCTGTCCCCACTTCATGAGCTCAGGTTCTTGGCTCAGCCGGTTTTCTCTAAGGATCCAAGTACTGAGTTCAAATGCCACTTCCACAGATAGGTCTTCCAAGACAACTATATCTAACGACAACCCATGTCTGCCTACCAGTCTCTTCACATCAGCTTATATTCCATCACTGTTTTTTGTCTTCTCAGCTGTTACTTACACCAACTGAAAATATCTCTTTTCTGTATTAATTGACTGAGTGTTCACCTCCTTCCTCCCTAAGTTGATTTCTATAAGAGCAAGAACTTTGGGTTTTCCATTGTTGTATCCCAGGATAGCACTTGTTTATGGTGGTGGTTGATAAATATTTGCTAGATTAACAAATATTTAAATGAACTCTCCTAGTGGATTCAATTATTCAGTGTGTTGGGACTCTCTACAATGTAAGATTAACTATGCCCTCTAGAACTTTGAGAAACTACCACATCAAATATAATGTTCCCAAATGCAACAGTTTTGATCCATAAACATCTATTAAGGAGGGGCTGGGGAGATAGCTCAGTCGGTAGAGTGCTTGCTTTGCAAGCACAAGGCCCTGGGTTCAATCCCCAGCACCCAAAAAAAAAAAAAAAAAAAAAAACCAAAAAAAAAAAAAAAAAAAGAATCTATTAAGGAAAACTGATTTTAATATCATGTGAAGAAAAGAAAACAACACACTAAATGGAAAATTAAATAAACTCAATAATTAAATAATGCATGTTTTGTTCAAAAAGTTTCAAATTTATATACTTATGAATTTTATAAATCCTTTGAATTTATAGAATTTATTAAAATTCTAAGAGATCAAACTTGCAAGATTCCTATAAGAAATGAATAAAATTTGTAGATTTAGGAGTTGAGAAGTACCCTGTTTTGAAATCACATGGTCTGTCACAAATAAGCTGTAGGTAAGGGGACAATTAAGTTCTGAGCCTGAGTTTACTTTTAGGAATCAATATCCCATAACAGACACAAGAAACAAAAGTCTCAAGAAATAAAAGGAGCTGGGCCAGTGGTGCATGCCTATGATTCCAACAACTTGGGAGGCTGAGACAGGAAGATCTTAAATTCCAGGCCAAGGCTGGGATTGTGGCTCAGTGGTAGAGCGTTTACCTTGCATGTGTAAGTCACTGGGTTCAATCCTCAGCACCATATAAAATGAATAAGTAAAATAAAGGTATTGTGTCCTAGAAAATCTTAAAAGAAAAAATTTTTTTTTTCAGGACAGCCTGTACAATTTAGCAAGACCTTGACTCAAAATAATACTAAAAGGGCTGGTTTCGGCTTGTTGACTCTTCTTATAGTACTAGAATATGTATTAGTCTTTTTCAGCAGATATTTGAGAACCAAAACTTTTACACATAGGAGCATTGGCACTCCTAGGTTTAATCCCCAATATCACACACACACACAAAAATTTTTAAATAACACTATTGATAATTATATACATTTATTACTCATATAAACCATGAAATCCTACAAGGTATTCTTATTTTATGGCTACAGTAACTGAGAAAAAGAATGACACTTGTACTTAAACCAGATTGCACACTTGTAAGTAGCCAGGGTTCAAACCCAGAGTCTGTGTCCTAAACCATTATACTTTATGTTTTCCAAATGGTAATGAATTGTTAAGGATGATGTGTCAATAACATTTTGACTAAGAAGTTCTTGTAGCAAAGATTAGGAAGCTGTATAGTAAGATTCTTACTTTTATAAACTCAGTTTAGGCCTACTGAGCCTAAAGTCAATGCTACTGATATTCTCAGAAGCTGCACCTAATTCCAGCAAAATCATGAGAGTAAGATTCAATGCTGAGTCACCATATAAGACCTGGATTCTGTATAGTGTGCTTTAGTTGGTAACTATTTCTTTGTTTTAATTTAGTCAGACTGAAAAATAGGCTAACATCAAACTTGTATCCTAAATCTGGAAAAGCCTTTCTGAATTCCTATGCACTAACCATTGTTAGAATACGTACAAATCAAGGGAATTAAGTTTAATCCATGTAATAAATAAAAAGCAACTTAACCAGGGTTAGAGAGAAATATCTTCTAGCGACGCTCTTAGGAAGGATAGGGATTTACTGTACTCTTGTGTTATTTGCTGAAGCATTTAGAACAAGCCAGCACAGAGAGCCTACAGTGTCAGGACCATGGAGCTCAATGTCTTATAAACCTATGGTACATGTTTGTTTATTGGATTTTTTTTCCTTTAGAAAGGACTTGTTTTTAATAAACAATGTCTTCACTGTTGAGAACCATACTTTCATCATTGATATGATCAATGATATCTAGAGATTATCTTAAAATTTTAGCTTTGGGGTTGGGGTTGTGGCTCAGTGGTAGAGCGCTTGATTAGCATGTGTGAGGCACTGGGTTCGATTCTCAGCACCACACATAAATAAATGAATAAAATAAAGGTCTATCAACATTTTTAAAAAATTAAAAACAATTTTAGCTTTGGCAGAAGAAAATTGTAGTTTAAGAATAATAGTTAAACTTTTGGGGAGAACCAAGATGGCGGACTTGAGGGAGGCTGCATTCCTTGTCGCTCCGTAACTCCAGTTTCAAGCAGAGGATATCTGTTTCTTGTTGAAGCAGTTTTTGCTGCTTATCAGTCCCCTGCTGTTTACTCCATTTGTCTGCTGTGATCACCTGCAGTCTGCCAGCATATCGATGCCTTTTTTGAGTGCAGATTGCTCACTGTCAGGCACCTATCATCCGCCATTTGCCTGCCTCTTGCCCGTCCATCGTCTGCCTTACACCTATCCATCACCCAACACATGAGGTTCACCTCCCGATCGCCCAACAGTCAGCAAACTGATCACAGACCGCCAGTGGAGCACCAGCTGCCCGCTGTTGCCTGGAACTTCACTGTGACAGTACCTGCAGGTTTGATTACACTGGCTGCCGCCATTTTGAGACAACAGCCAGGCCCCATAGGACCCCTGGCCAGACTGACTGAGCCTCGTCCAGACTGACAGGAGCCCTCAGCCCGACCGATCACTCCCTGCCTCTGGGACTCTCACATTGACTGACTGCTCCCTGCTGCCAGAACCCCCAGACCAACTGATTGCGCCCTATCACCAGGACCCCAGACCGTCTGATTGCACCCGGCCTCCAGGATTCTGCAACCACACCAAACACACCCGACCTCCAGGACCCCTGCCTGACCAACTGCACCCCACCTCCAGGACCTCCAGCTGACCACGTCCACACCCTGAGCTGCAGCTCCCCATTTGCCAACACATTTCGAAGCCAGAGCGGCCATCTTGGAAAATCCTGGAAGCCGTACCTCCGATCTTTAGGTGGGGCAAATCCCATCCTGAGACGCCTGCTGGAGACTGGATGCTCATTGTCAGGTATCTCTCATGCATCAGGCTACTGAACACTGGGAGGTTTCTTTAGTATATGACTGTTATACTATAGATTTTCTTTTTTCTCCTTATTGAAAAAATTTGTTTTTATTTCTTTACTTTTCTTGCTCTCTTTTCCTTTTGTTTACCTGTTCCCTCAGAGTCTCTTTCACCCTTTTTTGCATGCTATCATCCAATTTCTTTTGATTACACTCTCACCCTTTCTATTATCTAGAACTTCTGTATATTCTTTTCTTATCCCATTAACAGCCATATTCTACATCCGTCTGCATCCTCTTTGTCCTCCATTAGAAACTGCAGACCTTATTGCAAATCTGTTTGTTTTACTGAAGATAATATTTGAACTCATTCTGTTTATTATGACAATTTTGTTATTGTCCTGATAGGGGCTATTTGGTCTACGATTGCATACTGTCCGAATTGGGCACTGCTAATATTGATCTCCCCTTAAAGAAAAAGTTTTGGAGACCTATAGGGCCACTATAAGCCTATAGGGGGAAATTTGCAATACCCCAGATCTGCACTGCTAGATGGGAAGATACATGAGTAACATGAAAAAACAAGGGAAGAAAATGATCCAAATAAATTCAGATTCTATATTAATAGAATCCAATGACAGTATGTTAGAAGAAATGTCAGAAAAGGACTTCAGATTATACATGATTAAGATGATTTGCGAAGCAAAGGATGAGATAAGAGAACAAAGACAGGCAATGAATGATAATACCAATAATCTGAAAGAGCAACTGCAGGAAGCAAAAGATCATTTCAACAAAGAGATAGAGATTCTCAAAAAAAACCAAACAGAAATCCTTGAAATGAAGGAAACAATAAACCAAATAAAAAACTGAATGGAAAGCATCACCAACAAATTAGACCACTTGGAAGACAGAACCTCAGACAATGAAGACAAAATATTTAATCTCGAAAATAAAGTTGCCCAAACAGAGAATATGGTAAGAAATCATGAACAGAATCTCCAAGAACTATGGGACATCATGAAAAGACCAAATTTAAGAATTATTGGGATTGAGGAAGGCACAGAGATACAAACCAAAGGAATGAACAACCTATTCAATGAAATAATATCAGAAAATTTCCCAAACCTGAAGAATGAAATGGAAAATCAAATACAAGAGGCTTACAGAACACCAAATGCACAAAATTAAAACAGATCCATACCAAGGCACATTATAATGAAAATGCCTAACATTCAAAATAAAGATAGGATTTTGAAGGCCGCGAGAGAAAAGCATCAGATTACATATAGGGGGAGACCAATACGGATAGCAGCCGACTTCTCAATCCAGACTCTCAAAGCTAGAAGGGCCTGGAACAATATATTTCAAGCTCTGAAAGAACATGGTTGCCAACCAAGAATCCTATACCCAGCAAAACTAACCTTCAGATTTGAAGATGAAATAAAATCCTTCCATGATAAACAAAAGTTAAAAGAATTTACAAATAGAAAGCCTGCACGACAGAATGTCTAAACAAAATATTCCGTGAGGAGGAAATGAAAAACAACAATGTAGGTCAGCAAAGGGAGGAACTACCTTAGAGAAAAACCACTCAAAGGAGAAACCAAGCCAACTTAAAAACCAAAAATAAGCCAAATGAATGGGAATACAAATCATATCTCAATAATAACCCTGAATGTTAATGGCCTAAACTCATCAATCAAAAGACAGACTGGAAGAATGGGTTAAAAAGAAAGACCCAACAATATGCTGCCTGCAAGAGACTCATCTCATAGAAAAAGACATCCACAGACTAAAGGTGAAAGGATGGGAAAAAAACCTACCATGCACATGGACTCAGTAAAAAAGCAGGGCTTTCCATCCTTATATCCAATAAAGTGGACTTCAAGCCAAAGTTAGTCAGAAGGGATAAAGAAGGACATTTTATACTGCTTAAGGGAACCATAAATCAGGAAGACATAACGATAGTAAGTGTTTATGCCCCAAACAATGGTGCATCCCTGTATATCAAACAAATCCTTCTCAATTTCAGGAATCACATAGACCACAGCACAATAATTCTGGGTGACTTTAACACACCACTGTCACCACTAGATAGATCTTCCAAACAAAATCCAACCAAAGAAACCATAGAACTCAATAACACAATCAATAACCTAGACTTAATAAAAATATATAGAATATTCCACCCATCAATGAGTGGATTCACTTTCTTCTCAGTAGTACATGGAACCTTCTTGAAAATAGACCATATGTTATGCCACAAAGCAGCCCGTAGTAAATGCAAAAAAATAGAGATACTGCCTTGTGTTCTAACAGATCATAATGGACTGAGAGTAGAAATCAATGACAAAATAAAAAAGAGAAATTACTCCAACACCTGGAGACTAAATAATATGCTATTGAATGAAACATGGATAACAGAAAACATCAGGGAGGACATAAAAAAATTCTTAGAGGTCAATGAGAACGATGATACAACATATCAAAATCTCTGGGATGCTATGAAAGCGGTACTAAGAGGAAAATTCATTGCATGGAGCACATTCCAGAAAAGAATGAAAAGTCAACAAGTAAATGACCTAACATTACAGCTCAAAGCCCTAGAAAAAGAAGAACAGAATAACAGCAAAAGTAGAAGACAGGAAATAATTAAAATCAGAGCTGAAATCAATGAAATTGAAACAAAAGAAACAATTCAAAATTGACAAAACAAAAAGTTGGTTCTTTGGAAAAGTAAACAAAATAGACAAATTCTTAGCCACACTAACAAAGAGAAGGAGAGAGAAAACACAAATTACTAAAATTTGTGATGAAAAAGGATATTCAAGACAGACACCACTGAGATACATAACATAATGAGAAGCTACTTTGAAAATCTGTTTTCCAACAAAATAGAAACTGCTGAAGACATTGACAAATTTCTAGAGACATATGATCCTCCCAAACTGAACCAGGAGGACACACACAATTTAAACAGATCAATATCAAGCAATGAAATAGAAGAAGCCATTAAAAACCTACCATCCAAGAAAAGCCCAGGACCAGACAGATTCTCAGCCGAGTTCTATAAGACCTTCAAAGAATAACTCATTCCAATACTTCTCAAAGTATTCCAGGAAATAGAAAAGGAAGGTACCCTACCAAACTCATTCTATGAAGCTAATATCACCCTCATACCCAAACCAGGAAAAGACACATCAAGGAAAGAAAATTTTAGACCAATATTCTTGATGAATATAGATGCAAAGATCCTTAACAAAATATTGGCAAACCGTATCCAAAAACATATTAAGAAGATAGTGCACCACGATCAAGTGGGGTTCATCCCTGGAATGCAAGGATGGTTTAACATCCATAAATCAATAAATTTAATCCATCATGTCAATAGACTTAAGGATAAGAATCATATGGTTATTTCCATTGATGCAGAAAAAGCGTTCGACAAAATACAACAACCCTTCATGCTCAAAACACTAGAAAAAATAGGGATAGTAGGAACATACCTGAACATTGTAAAGGCTATTTATGCTAAGCCCATGGCCAACATCATTCTTAATGGAGAAAAACTGAAACCATTCCCTTTAAAAACGGGAACAAGACAGGGATGCCCCTCTTTCACCACTTCTATTCAACATTGTCCTGGAAATATTAGCCAGAGCAATTAGACAGACTAAAGAAATTAAAGGGATATGAATAGGAAAAGAGGAACTTAAGCTGTCACTATTTGCTGATGACATGATTCTATATTTAGAGGATCCAAAAAACTCTTCCAGAAATCTTCTAGACCTCATCAATGAATTCAGCAAAATAGCAGGCTATAAAATCAACACACATAAATCTAAAGTATTTTTGTACACAAGTGACGAAACATCTGAAAGGGAAATGAGGAAAACAACTCCATTTGCAATAGCCTCAAAAAAAATAAATAAATAAAATACTTGGGAATCAATCTAACCAAAGAGGAAAAAGATCTCTACAATGAAAACTACAAAACATTGAAGAAAGAAATTGAGGAAGACCTTAGAAGATAGAAAGATCTCCCATGTTCTTGGATAGGCAGAATTAATATTGTCAAAATGGCCATACTACCAAAAGTGCTATACAGATTCAATGCAATTCCAATTAAAATCCCAATGATGTACCTTACAGAAATAGAGCAAGCAATCATGAAATTCATCTGGAAGAATAAGAAACCCAGAATAGCTAAAGCAATCCTTAGCAGGAAGAGTGAAACAGTGGGTATCGCAATAGCAGTACTTCAACTATACTATAAAGCAATAATAACAAAAACAGCATGGTATTGGCACCAAAATAGACAGGGAGATCAATGTTACAGAATACAGGACACGAACACAAACCCAAATAAATACAATTTTCTCATACTAGACAAAGGGGCCAAACATATGCAATGGAGAAAAGATAGCCTCTTCAACAAATGGTGCTGGGAGAATTGGAAATCCATATGCAACAGAATGAAACTAAACTCCTATGTCTCACCCTGCACAAAAATCAACTCACAATGAATCAAGGACCTTGAAATCAGTCCAGAGACTCTGCATCTTATAGAAGAAAAAGTAGGTCCAAATCTTCAACTTGTTGACTTAGGATCAGACTTCCTTAATAGGACTCCCATAGCACAAGAAATAAAAGCAAGACTCAATATTTGGAACAGATTCAAACTAAATAGCTTTCTCTCAGCAAAGGAAACTATCAGCAATGCGAAGAGAGAGCCTATAGAGTGGGAGAAAATCTTTGCCACTCATACTCAGAGCACTAATTTCCAGAACATATAAAGAACTCAAAAAACTCTACATGAAGAATACAAATAACCCAATCAACAAATGGGCTAAGGAAATGAACAGATGCTCCACAGAAGAAGATCTACAAGCAATCAACAAACATATGAAAAAATGTTCACCGTCTTTAGTAATAAGAGAAATGCAAATCAAAACTACACTAAGATTCCATCTCACCCCAATTAGAATGGCGATTATCAAGAATACAAGCAACAATAGGTGTTGGAGAAGATGTGGGGAAAAAGGTACACTCATACATTTCTGGTGGGGCTGCAAATTAGTGCAGCCACTCTGGAAAGCAGTGTGGAGATTCCTTAGAAAACTTGGAATGGAACCACCATTTGACCTAGCTATCCCACTCCTCTGCCTATACCCAAAGGACTTAAAATCAGCATACTACAGAGATACAGCCACATCAATGTTCATAGCTGCTCAATTCACAATAGTCAGATTGTGGAACCAACCTAGATGTCCTTCAATTGATGAATGGATAAAGAAACTGTGGTATATATATACAATGGAATATTACTCAGCTATAAAGAATAATAAAATTATGGCATTTGCAGGCAAATGGATGAAATTGGAGAATATCATACTAAGTGAGATAAGCCAATCTCAAAAAACCAAACGACAAATGATCTCACTGATAAGTGGATGATGACACATAATGGGGGGTGGGAGGGGAACAAGAATGGAGGAAGGAGGGACTTATAGAAGGAAAAGAGGGGTGGGCGGGGTGGGGGGAGAAAAAAATAACAGAATGAATTAAACATCATTACCCTCTGTAAATGTATGATTACGCAAATGGTATGCTGTTACTCCATGTACAAACAGAAAAAACATGTATCCCATTTGTTTACATTAAAAATAAATTAAAATAAAATAAAATGAAAGTAATTTGAAAAACAACAGAATAACTTTAATTAGATTTGTTTTACATATATATTTTGGAATGACTCAAACAAAAGCATCATCTCGTTAAAATATATCTTAAAAAGGATAAACAAACTTTAATATACTACAATTCCACTTTAAATTGTAGCAAAACAATGTTTAACAGAAGTTAGCACTTTGTAAAGTATTTTAACCCATCTTCCAGTTAGCTCATGAGTAACCCATTGACTTACAAGAATTGTTCAAAAATGATGCAAAATCTGTGAACAAATATTTTATGTTGAAGTAAAGATAAAAATGCCAAAACCATTGAAAAATCATTTCTAATTTGTAAATCCATCCCATCAATTGAGGTGGTGACTAACAAGTAAATATCTTAGCATTAAGCCAAATTCTCAGAACTACCTACAAGTAGATGCTGTTTTCTATAATTTTGGTACACAGTAATATCAAATAAAAGCCAAATATAATGATTTAATAGACATAGTACCTTTATCATATAGTCAGTATGCTTTAATTTCTTTATATTTTCTAAATTTTAAACTCATGCCATTTTTGTTTTAAGACTTATAAGATAAAACTATTTATAAAATCATTGTTTTAAGCTATTAAATATTGTAAATATTTATGGGTAATTTGTCAATGCCCTTAAAAATTACTTCTGAAGATCTTTTTATGCAGTGAATTAGTTGAAAGCATGCTGGTTCAGCACAGTATAGGAAAGGGGTCTGAAGGCTTCTTACTCATTAACCATTGGCGATAAAATGTCAATGTATTATTCTTGGAGGCAATAATATTGTTATATTTCTGTTCATCGATTGTCATTTTACTTTCTCAAATGAATAAATTCTAAACCTAAAGAAAAAAAATAGTTAAACTTTAGCCCATCTTGGGTCTTAAAATTGAATATAAGTTCTGTAAACACTTGGATAATTCTGACAAAGAAACATCTCTTTTACTCTCAGCAAGTTTATTTGACTTGTAAGAGTCATTCATATTGTCAGAATTCTATTTTCCATGAATAAATAATTAAATTATTAACCCATAATGTATTTCAACTCCAAGAGGGAAAAGTAAAAAGAAAAAAATTGGGCTGAGGATGTAGCTCAGTAGTGGAGCACTTACATAGCATGCATTAGGCCCTGAGTTTGATCCCCAGTACTTCAAAACAAACAAACACACTAATTATTACATTGGCACCATCATTATTTGATGTGAGCTTCTGCTTTTTTAAACCTATACCATTATGAGCCTCAGCAAAGTAAAGATATTTTAAGATAATAAACCCATTAAATGTAAATGAGTAAGATATATCTCATGAAAATTATATACTCCAAAGCATAATAAAACCTGTGAAGACAAAGATTTTGTGAATACTGGGTTGTAATATTTGTTTCCGCTTTCACTTTTTCATAGTATGTTGTTTTGGTTGAAGTATATTAAGAAAATCTGTATATGCAGTTTGAATAGGGAGGAATATTTTAATTGCCTTTTCAAAATACTGTTGATATTTTTTTCCATACTACATTAAGAACCAAAAGTGGCAATTTAATGCTGGGAAAGGTGGCACATGGTACTTGGGAAACTGAAGCAGGAGGATCTCAAGTTAAAAGCCAGGCTTAGCAACTTAGCAAGGCTCTAAGCAATTTAGCAGAGACTCTGTCTAAAAATAAAAAATAAAAAATAAGGGCTGGGGATATGGCTCTGTGGTTAAGTGCCACTGGGTTAAGTATACCTCCGAATTAAAATTCCTGGTACCAAAAAAAAAAAAAAAAAAAAAATTGCAACTTATTAAAGGTTAGTTGCAATGTGGAATCCAAAACCATTGTCAATGTATTTTCTTACCGTGTTACATTAAAATTCACTGCACTTTGAATGAATATTTTACCCATGAAAAATTCTGTAACATCATTCATTGGCCATTTGAGAAACAACCAACAACAAAAACAACAACAAAAAACAAAACAAAAAAAAACCTTTCATTTGCCAAGCTATTCAGATCTTCCATATGTTGACTCACTTTCATTAAACAATATTTTAAAAAATCACAATTGTTAGTATTACTACTGGTCTCATCAGAAAGACACCAAAAACATCCTTAATAGTAGGAAGCTATCAAGTTCATGGGGAGAATACAAGTTTCCTGAAATACTAATTTTCACTTGAAATCTCAAATTTTTTCAGTGGCAATAAATACTTTGTGTTCTCTGAAGTGACAGGATTAGTTAGTTCATTTTTGAAAAAATATCTCCAAATTACCTAATTCTGAATAATCAGTCTGATTCAATCACTAGTAAATGTTGTTCCATGAAAAAACACAGCTTGGGCTGGGGAGATAGATCCGTCAGTAGAATGCTTGCCTTGCATGCACAAGGCCTGGGTTCGATCCCCAGCACCGCAAAAAAAAAAAAAAAAAGCTAGACTAACTCCCAGGCCAAAAAATTGTATGAATTCCTTTTCTTCAACACAACCATCATGCTTCACTATGCAGAAGTGTTTTATGTATGTTTACATGTTGTCACACAGAATATAAAAAGGCACTCAGGAATCAAGATTTAATAATTAGATTTTACTGCTTCATCAAAGGCATTAAGTAAAATAAGCTTTTTGGGTTTTATTGAGAGTGTGTGACAGTCAAGACTATAATGATTAGTTTTATTTCAGTGCCTTGATTAATGCTAGGCCTTCAGCAATTTTACCTACCATTGCTTTTGCATCATCAGTACAAATGTCAACATGGTGAAAAAAACAAATAATGTCTTACATTATTATGAAGATGGTCTGACTTATACTCTCAGGGGCCATGAATTACACTTTAAGAATTATTTTCTAGTCAGGCATACTGGTCTGTGCCTATAGTCCCAGCTACTTGGGAGGCTGAGACTGAAGCATTGCTTGAGCCAGGAGTTAGTTCAAGACCAGCCTGGGCAACATAGTGATACCCTGTACAAACTAATTAAATGAACTAATTAATGAAAAATAATCATTTTCTTTAGTACAGTACATTAATAACTGGATTGAGATGTACCACTTTCTGGATATTTTAAAAACATTATTTATCTATTTTAGATAAATAATACTTTGTCTTTGAGGTGAACTGATATTTAATTAAATATTTTATTTGCTTTGCCAACAAACAAACAGATGATCCTCATTTTTATTGGGCATATTTAACAAAATAAATGCTGAGTTGATATTCTTTATATGCAAATTTATTTTTATAAATTATGTAAATAGTGATATATTATTTAATAATGCAGTAACTCCAAAAATAGAAATTTTAAAATGAAGAGATAGGAATTAAAGTGTGTGTGTTTGTTGCTGGAAATCAAACCCAGGGTCTTGTACTTGCTAGATGTTTACCCTACTTGTAAGCTACAATCCAATCCCTAAACACCATTCTTAATATGTTTAATTTTATTATCAATAAAACATTTCTTTGCCTTTACCAAAAACAAACAAAAAACCACTTAGGAGAGAAATGTAATTTAATATATTTTGTTGTTATAAAATTTGGGTATTATACCATTGGATCAAATGATATGAAATTCTGGTTCTAAGTTTAATATTTATTGTTAGTGTCTCTCATAGCTAAAAACTCTGGCAAATTCTGGATTCATATGAAAGAGTTGGCTTAATTTACTAGAGTATTAATTTTTCAATCTATCCACCAATTATAAAAATATTTTTATAGAAAAAAAGATTTTTATTGAAATTTAAGTAACAAACTTCCATCTTCCTGGATATCAATAAATTTGTTTTTGCAAAGTTTTTGCATTTTCATATTTTAAGTGAAAAGATTCTAAACTAAATTTCTGGAAGAGTTAAAAATAGATCAGATAAACTTATTATAGAGCTATTATAATTGTTCAGATAGTTTTAAAGATAACATACATCATTTTTGGCAACAAAATCCCATAATGATGAAAATATTCCCAAATATCTCTTGGCAAATGTCTTTTTTTTTTTTTTTTTTTTTGGTACTGGGGATTGAACTCAGGGCCTTGTGCTTGCGAGGCAAGCACTGTACCAGCTGAGCTATCTCCCCAGCCCTTGGCAAATGTCTTTGAAAGGCATTTTTTTCAAAATGCAGATATGATCTTCTCATTCATTGCTAAGTATTCCCTTTCCCTTGAAGTGATAAACATGGGGGGGGGGTACAGGTTGTGTTTTTGCATGTACATATGTAAGATGACTTACTATACAAAGTACTCACATAACTTCCTTAGTGGTTCATGCTTATGCTTAATACCTCTTTATGGTTGGCATAGAGTCTCTTACCACAAATTTGTGTCTATGTCCTTTTATTTTGCTTCCAGATGAAAATAAACAGTATTTGGTCATCACATTTAAGTTATTGGCTCCAGGAAAATACTAGTTGAAATCAGAATTGTAATACTAGTTTTGACCAAGTGGATTTCTGAGGAATCTTAATTTGTGGCCGTTGCTACCAATCTAGTTAATCCCTAAGGACCTCTCTAGGTCACAAAACAGCCTATCCAACCATGATCTGTATAGAGCCAAAGTTCGAGGTCAAACTGCCCTCTTGTGGTGAGAGATTGCTGTTTGATTGATGTTTGTGTTTGGCCTTCTCAGATACTTGCCCTTGTAAATTTTTAATCCATCTGGCATCGATTCATGTGTGTGTGTGTGTGTGTGATATATACACATATATCACACAAATAAAAATCAATGTGGTGCTGGGGATCCAACCCAGGGCCTTGCACATGCTAAGCAAGCTCTGTACCACAAAGCTATATCCCCAGCCCAACTTTTTAATACTTTTATAAGTTTTATTGGTGCATTATTCACATAAAATTCACCATCTTAAAATATACAATTTGGTGGGCCTTAATATATTCACAGAATTGTGTAACCAGCACCACTAATTTCAGAGCATCTTTATCACCCCCACCCAATCCCATAAGCATTGACTTTAAGGTTTGGCATGTATGTATCTAGTTCTAGTACCCAGCACCATTTCTATTCTTTCTCCAGTGACTTGCAACATCAGTGGTCCCAAATCAAGTTTAAATCATCTGTGTGGATTGCTTTTTATCTCTGTATTATCTTCCATTTGTCTCTTTGTCTATTCCTGCGCAAATTATTAAAGCAAGTTCCATTGTTATTCTTTCTTATAAGTATCTTTTAAAAAAATTTTTAGTTGTCAATGGATCTTTTATTTATTTGTTTATATGCAGTGCTGAGGATTGAACCCAGGGCCTCACACATGTCAGGCAAGTGCTCTACCACTGAGTCACAACTCCAGCCCTCTCATAAGTATCTTATTATTGGCTTTTTGTATTTCCATATACATTTTTGAAATAACTTGACAAGTTCCACAGAAATCCCAGGTGGAAATTTAGCTAAACTTGTGTTAAGTCTATGGACTAATTGGAGAAACATGACATATAGTATTTATGATATCGACTCTTCTGTTTCATAAAGATGGTATTATTATCCATTTGTTTGGGTTTAAAAACTTTCAAATGTTTTATACTTTTCCTTCTTTCTTTGTTATGTTTATCCCTAGATGTCTTACATTTTTGTTTTATTTATTCCTTGAATCCTTATTTTTTAATGCTACTGTTCTGAGGTAGACTATTATGTGATAACAAAACAGAAATACAGAAGGGAAAAGGATATAGAATGGGATGAGAAGGTTACTCTCTTAGGTAATGAATGGTTTTTCTGAAATTGTATTTACATAAAGGTGTGAAGGAAGAGAGGAAATGGATCCCAGGATGATCTGTGAGACAAGCATCCCAGATGAGAGAACATCAGGACAGAGACGTTGAAGTGAGTGTGCCTGCTGTATGTGGAGCATAATCAATGAAGGGGAAAATAGGTGAGAGCAGTCAAGTAACAAAATGCCAGGTTATCCAGCACATTGTGGGCCAATTTTAAACTTTGGCTGATACTTTGAAGAAGATGAATACTATCTGAATCTTAAACAAAGATCATTTTGGGCTGGAGTTGTGGCTCAGTGGTAGAACAGTTGGCCTGGCATGTGTAAGGCCTGCGTTCAATCCTCAGTACCACATATAAATAAATAAAATTAAAAGATCCACTGACAACTAAAAAAAAAAAGTCCTATCTAAAAGCTGGGGATGCAACTCAATGGTAGAGTACTTGCCTAGCATGTGCAAGGCCCTGTGTTTGATTTCCCAGTCCTATCTAAGACTTTTGTCCTGTGATCTCTCTACTGGCCTGGCCATGGAAAATCTGAGTTGAAGAACAAGGCCTTTAAAGTTCAAAGTGGACTAACCTGGAAACCCTGATAAATTTGTACAAGAATAGCTCTTCATTAAGAGTTGGCCAATGAAAGGAAATCATGTGATATCTGAAAGGTAGAAATGAAGCAGATGAATATTCTCAGTGACGCTGTCCAGGGGAGTCAATTTGGTGCGGGTGACAAAAGAGTAGCGAGGCTCTTGAATTCGGAACGGTTTATTAATGAATCAGGAAACCCAGGAACTGGAACCTGGAACCTCCAACCTCAAACCTGGGACCTCGAACCTCGAACTCTGGCGCTCGAGGAGAGCTGGCTTATATCCCTCCAGGAGGTGAAGGGTAGGGTTGACGCCAATTATGCAAAGATTAGGCGAGGAGCTAGCTGCCCAATCATGGTAAAGGTCAAAGCGAGCAGGCATGATCAGGAGCACTCGGGAACACCTGTGCACGCGCTGTGTGCATGGACTTAATTGGATACGGTCAATGACAAATCACCTGGGTGTGCTTATGTTAATCAACCTCCTCACCGCCAATGTGATCAAAGGATCCTCTGGCTGGCTGCCAGGCACCATCCTGGCGCAGTCTGCACGGTATAGCCCCCAACACTCAGAATGCCGTGGGCTTCCCACAATGGAAGACACAAAGGTGAACTGTGCACTCAGCTTGTTCACTCTTCCCTTTCCTCATCCAGCTTATCTTCCCAGCTTTTTGCCCCAGTGACCATTAAAAACTTGGCTTCAAGTCTGATGAAAAGTTAGTGGTTCCTGTATAGACAGGGACTTCCTAGGAGGCAGCAGCTTTCACAAATCTCTTCATGAGGTTATCCTTTACATTCACACTTCGGTGGCCACACACACAGAGCTTGTTACACTTTCTCACATGTGCCAACATATCCATCCACACCATTTCTTTAGAATGATATGGTTAATAACTTTCTCTGCTCCTCAGATTCTCCTTTCATTCTTTCAATTCCCCAGCTCCTACCACATTTTGTGCAAATGCTAATTTCCAATACCCCTATTTCTGTAATATTTGTAGCAACGCTTTCATTTAAGGCTGCATTCTTCTATTATTATTGAGCCTAGTCTATTGAGTTTTGGTACCAGCAGTAGTAGCAGGAACACAGAACCTTAAGAATAGAAATCTGGAATCTGTTCTCTGATCTCACTGGATTAAAAGGCATTGATGTCCCCACTGCTGTAGTAAATGACAGTCCATGGTAAAAGATACTTAAGTTTTCACATGTAGTTATTTAGTTTGCTAATATACAGAAGCAAGATCAACTTAAATGAAAGTGAGATGTCAGAAAATCTATGATATAGAGAATTGTATCCAAAGACTCAAGGAGATGGAAAGGTTGGAGTGAATTTATTAGTATGACTTATACCCTCTCCTCATCAAAGCTTTTAAAAAAAAATCATTGAAGAGAGTAATACTATCCTTGAAAAAGTCTAATAGCTATTGTCTGCTTATGGTAGTAAAATATGCTCCCACTGAAACTAACTCCTTAAAAATAATATAGATGATGGGAAATAGGAGAGGTAGGACTGAACCTTCAGAAAGGAAGAATTTGATTACCAAAATTAGTATCAGGGCCAGGGCAGTAATTCTAATGGTTTCCAACTTACAGAGATCTTAAGAGTTGGTTGATTGATTATGATCCCCTGGGCTATAAAACTTGACTTACATAAGGAAAAAGAAAAACAAACCAAACTATAGATATACTGAATAAAGTTTAAACTTTAATCACCTTAAGAGAGTCACAGGAACTCACCAATTTCTAGATTTAAATCAGCTTGCTTCATTGATATTTAGTGTAATAATTGATGTTAGGACAGAATTTAGGGTTGCTATGTTATCAGTCTATTCTTTCTCATTCTTCTCTATTCCCTTTCCTGCCTTACTGTTACTTGAACAATTTTATCAATGTTTTTGAAAATCTTTTTTTTTTTTTTTATTTAAGTAGTTGCTGTAGGGATAATACAAATACTTAACTTCCTATAGTCTATGAGAATATTTTTCACTATTTGAAGTGGAATATAGGCTGGGATTGTAGCTAGTGGTAGAGTGTCTGCCTAACATGCATGAGGCCCTGGGTTCAATTCAATTCCCTGTACTGAAATAATTAAAATGGAATGTAGAAACTTACCATTAGATTGCTTTACTTTTTCTGCCTTTATGAGTTAAATAGTACCTCTACATACACTAAGAAACAGCGCTAATTTGTTTTCTTTCAATCATCAAATGTAATTTTTAAAACCTTAGTAATTCTATTATACTTACCCTTTCCATTGTTTTCTTCATTCCTGCTGATCCAGTTTTCCTATTGGTGTTATTTCCCTTCTTTCTGAAAAGCTTCCTTTTACAATTCTTTTATAGCAGGCCTGCTGAAGATAAATTGTTGATTTTCCTTCATATGAAGAATATCTTGATTTCACCTTCATTCCCAAAGGCTATTCTTGCTGGATACAGGATTCTGGGATTTTGTTTTCCAATACTTTAAATGTTGTGCTATGCTACTTCCTTCTGATGTTCAGTTTCTGGTGAGAAATATACTGCTATTTTTCCCTGTAGCCAGTGTCATTTCTATGGCTGCTTTTGGTATCTTTATCTTTACTTTTCAGAAATTTGATTATGAAATGCTTGGGTTCAGATTTGAGATTTTTCTGCTTGGGGTTTGCTGGGTTTCTTAAGTGTTAAATTCCTGTCATTAATTTATTCTTCAAATACTTTTTTTAGCTCTGTATTCTCTCCTCTTACATAAATATTAGATATTTCTTATTGGCCCATAGGTCCCTGAAGTTTGTTCACTTTTTCAATTTAGTCTCAGTCATTCATGCTGGTAATTTCTGTTCATCTATTTTCCAGTTCACTGTCTTTTTTTTTTTATCTACATTCTATTGAGCCTGTTACTATATATTTCTATTCTAAAATTACCATTTGGTTCTTCTTTGTATCTTTGCTGAAACTATCTCTGATCAAGAGTATTTACTGTTATCTTGGAAAATTTCTACAGCAGCTACTTTAAAGTCTTCGTCAGATAATTTGTCTTTTTGGTTTAGGCCCATTCTTAACCTAATGCACATTGAGATTTTCCCAGTTATTTGTATGCTAAGCAATTTTGGATTATATCCCTGATGTTCTGAATGCATTAATTTGTGGGCCTTGTTTTATCCTACATAGAATTTTAGTTTTTTTTGTTTTAGCAATCAGCCCAGTTGGATTCAGACCATGAGTTCTAACCAGCATACTGTGGGTTGTTTCCAGTGTCAGTTCGGTGTTCAAGACTGAACTATGCTATTGGGATCTGTCTCTTGTGCACACCACCCAGAGGCCAGCGTGGGACTTGGCCGGTCATCTCTCCATAGGTGGCCTTTTTTTTTTTTTGAGTTTGAGAATCTTTTTTTAAGGTAGGTGGCAGGCAGTTATCCTGCTCAGTCAGCAGGCCAAGGACAGACTTCATAACTGAGCGACCCCCCTGACCCCTGCACCTAGGTTGGTGCCATCACTGGTTGGTCGCGGAGCGAGCAGGCGGGTGAGCCAGGCCGCCTACATCGCGGAGGTAGCAGGCGGGCACCCAACCCACCTGCCTCCCGGAACTGGGCGGCAGGTAGCCAACCCACCCAACCACCAGGCAGAAGACAGAGGCCATCACGTGAACAACCACACCCGATCACCACAACAAGGTTTGTTGCCATCACAGAGTTAGCCAGAGGCTTCTTTATAGGCTGGTGCAGGCATTTTGAATTACTCCTGAGGGTGTGGCCATCATCATTGGAAGGGTAACGCCCTTCCTGAGACACCTACAGGAGTTTAGAGGACCTTTGACAAGACCCAGGAGCCAAGAAGAGGAGGTATTGAGAGACTTGGGACCAACTCAGAGCCACCGGGGAATATACCCCACCTGAAGGCCACCACTCCAAGAAGGCCAGCTTCCTAGTGGAGCACCGCATTATCAAGTTACTCCAAGACTTCAGGCTACTGAAGGATAAGAGATGAGTTATTGGAAATTTACAGAGACAATACTAGTCAATAGAGGAAATCTGCAATAACCTGGAGTTTTACTATTAGAGAGGTAGATACCTGAACAATATGAGAAAACAAGGAAAGAAAATGTCCCAACAAAACTAGATGGTATAGCAACAGAATCCAATGACAGCATGGCAGAAGAAATGTCAGAAAGGGAGTTCAGAATGTACATAATCAAAATGATCGGGGAAGCAAATGAGATGAAAGAGCAAATGCAGGCATTGAAGGAGGAGATGAAAGGGCAAATGCAGGCATTGAATGATCACACCAATCGACAATTAAAAGAGCAAATACAGGAAGCAAAAGATCATTTCAATAAAGAGTTAGAGATATTGAAAAAAAAAACAAACAGAAATCCTTGAAATTAAGGAAACAATAAACCAAATTAAAAAGTCCACAGAAGCATAACCAATAGGATAGAACACCTGGAAGACAGAACCTCAGATATCAAAGACAAAATATTTAATCTTGAAAACAAAGTTGACCAAACAGAGAAGACGGTAAGAAATCATGAACAGAATCTATAAGAACTATGCAATATGATGAAAAGGCCAAATTTAAGAATTATCAGGATTGAGGAAGGCTTAGAGAAACAAACCAAAGGAATGAACAATCTATTCAATGAAATAATATCAGAAAATTTCCCAAATCTGAAGAATGAAATGCAAAATCAAGTACAAGGGGCTTATAGGGCTCCAAATACACAAAATTACAATAGACCCACACCAAAGCACATTATAATGAAAATACCTAACATACAAAATAACGACAGAATTTTAAAGGCTGCAAGAGAAAAGAATCAAATGACATTAGGGGAAAACCAATACGGATATCAACAGATTTTTCAATCCAGACCCTAAAAGCTAGAAGGGCCTGGAACAACATTTTTCAAGCTCTGAAAGAAAATGGATGCCAACCAAGAAACTTATACCCAGCAAAACTTACCTTCAGATTTGACAACGAAATAAAATCCTTCCATGATAAACAAAAGCTAAAAGAATTTACAAAAAGAAAGCCGGCATTACAGAACATTCTCAGCAAAATATGCCATGAGGAAGAGATGAAAAACAACGATGTAAATCAGCAAAGAGAGGAACTACCCTACAGGAACAACCAAATAAAGGAGAAATCAAATCGTGTCAAAAAAAAAAAAATGAGCCAAATGACCAGGAATATAAATCATATTGTAGTAATAACCCTGAATGTTAATGGCCAGAACTCATCAATCAAAAGACATAGACTGGCAGATTGGATTAAAAAGAAAGATCCAACAATTTGCTGCCTGCAAGAGACTCATCTCATGGAAAGAGATACCCACAGACTAAGAGAAACCACAGACTAAGTGAAAGGATGGAGAAAAACATACCATGCACATGGACACAGCAAAAAAGCTGGAGTATCCATCCTCATATCAGATAATGTGAACTTCAAGCCAAAGTTAGTCAGAAGGGATAAAGAAGGACATTTCATACTGCTTAAGGGAACCATAAATCAGCAAGACATAACAATCATAAATATCTATGCCCCAAACAGTGGCTCATTCATGTACGTCAAACAAATCCTTCTCAATGCCAGAAATCAGACAACAACACAATAATACTAGGCGATTTTAACACACCTCTCCCACCACTGGACAGATCCTCCAAACAAAAATTGAACAAGGAAATCATAGATCTCAAAAACACAATCAATAATTTAGACTTAATGGACATTTATAGAATATATCATCCAATGAAGAGCAAATACACTTTCTTCCCAGCAGCACATGGATCCTTCTCTAAAATAGACCATATATTATGCCACAAAGCTACTGTTAGCAAATACAAGAAGATAGAGACACTACCTTGCATTCTATCAGATCATAATGGATTGAAATTAGAAATAAATGACAGAGTAAAAAACACCTGGAGATTAAATAATACGCTATTGTATGATGAATGGGTAACTGAAGATATCAGGAAGGAAACTAAAAAATTCTTAGTGGTAAATGAGAACAAAAAAACAACATATCAAAATCTCTGGGACACTATGAAAGAAGTTCTTAGAGGAAAATTTATTTCATGGAGCTCATTCAATAAAAGAACAAAAAAATCAACAAATAAATGACCTAACACTATGGCTTAAAGCCCTAGAAAAAGAAGAACAGAGTGACACCAAAAGTAGTAGAAGACAGGAAATAGTTAAAATCAGAGCAGAAATCAACGAAATTGAAACAAAAGAAACAATACAAAAAATTGACAAAATAAATAGTTGGTTCTTTGAAAAAATAAACAAAATTGATAAACCCTTAGCCACACTAACAAAGAGAAGACAAGAGAAAACTCTAATTACTAAAATTCAGAATGAACAAGGAAATATCACAACAGACACGATTGAAATACAAAACATAATTAGAAGCTATTTTGAAAATCTATACTCCAACAAAATAGAAAATCTCGAAGACATCAACAGGTTTCTAGAGACATATGAATTACCTAAACTGAACGAGGAGGACATACACAACTTAAATAGATCAATTTCAAGTAATGATATAGAAGAAGTCATCAAAGTCCTACCAACAAAGAAAAGTACGGGACCAGATGGGTTCTCAGCCGAGTTCTACAAAACCTTTAAAGAACTGCTCATTCCAATACTTCTCAAAATATTTCATGAAATAGAAGAGGAGGGAACCCTCCCAAACTCATTCTATGAAGCCAATATCACCCTGATACCTAAACCAGACAGAGACACAGCAAGGAAAGAAAATTTCAGACCAATATCCTTAATGAACATTGATGCAAAAATTCTCAACAAAATCTTAGCAAATCGCATACAAAAATATATTTAAAAGATAGTACACCATGATCAAGTGGGTTTTATCCCAGGGATGCAAGGTTGCTTCAACATCCAGAAATCAATAAATGTCAATCACCATATCAACAGACTTGAAGTCAAGAATCACAATTATTTTGATAGATGCAAAAAAAGCATTTGATAAAATATAGCATCCCTTCATGATCAAAACACTAAAAAAAATAGGGATAGTGGGAACATTCCCTAACATTGTAAAGGCCATCTATGCGAAGCCCATGGCCAATATCATTCTAAATGGTGAAAAACTGAAAGCATTCCCCCTAAAAACTGGAACAAGGCAGGGATGTCCTCTTTCCCCACTTCTATTCAACATTGTCCTCAAAACTCCAGCCAGAGAAATTAGACAGAACAAGGAAATTAAAGGGATACGAATAGGAAAAAAAGAACTCAAACTATCCCTATTTGCTGATGACATGATTATATATTTAGAGGAACCAGGAAACTCCACCAGAAAACTTTCAGAACTCATGAGTGAATTCAGTAAAGTAACAGGATATAAGATTAATGCTCATAAATCCAATGCATTTTTATACATAAGTGAATGAATCTTCAGAAAGAGAAGTTAGGAAAACTACCTCATTCACAATAGCTTCGAAAAAAATAAAATACTTGGGAATCAATCTACCAGAAGAGGTGAAAGACCTCTACAATGAGAACTACAGAACACTAAAGAAAGAAATTAAAGAAAACCTTAGAAGATGGAAAGATCTCCCATGTTCTTGGATAGGCAGAACTAATATTGTCAAAATGGCCATACTACCAAAAGTGCTATACAGATTCAATGCAATTCCAATTAAAATCCCAATGATGTACCTTACAGAAATAGAGAAGCAATTATAAAATTCATCTGGAAGAATAAAAAACCCAGAATAGCTAAAGCAATCCTTAGCAGGAAGAGTGAAACAATGGTATCGCAATACCAGAACTTCAACTATACTACAAAGCATGGTATTGGCACCAAAATAGACAGGGAGATCAATGTTACAGAATAGAGGACATGAACACAAACCCAAATAAATACAATTTTCTCATACTAGACAAAGGGGCCAAAAATATGCAATGGAGAAAAGATAGCCTCTTCAACAAATGGTGCTGGGAAAACTGAAAATCCATATGCAACAGAATGAAACTAAACCCCTCTCACCCTGCACAAAAATCAACTCAAAATGGATCAAGGACCTTGAAATCAGTCCAGAGACTCTGCATCTTTTTTTTTTTAATTTATTATTGTAAACAAATGGGATACATGTTGTTTCTCTGTTTGTACATGGCGTAAAGGCATACCATTTGTGTAATCATAAATTTACATAGGGTAAAGTTGTTTGATTCATTGTTATTTTTTCCCCTTCCCCCACCCCTCCCACCCCTCTTTTCCCTCTATACAGTCCTTCCTTCCTCCATTCTTGCCCCCCTCCCTAACCCTAACTCTAACCCTAACACTAACCCCTCCCACCCCCCATTATGTGTCATCATCCACTTATTAGCGATATCATTCTTCCTTTGGTTTTTTGAGATTGGCTTATCTCACTTAGCATGATATTCTCCAGTTTCATCCATTTGCCTGCAAATGCTATAATTTTATCATTCTTTATGGCTGAGTAATATTCCATGGTATATATATACCACAGTTTCTTTATCCATTCATCAATTGAAGGACATCTAGGTTGGTTCCACAATCTGACTATTGTGAACTGAGCAGCTATGAACATTGATGTGGCTTTATCTCTGTAATATGCTGATTTTAAGTCCTTTGGGTATAGGCCAAGGAGTGGGATAGCTGGGTCAAATGGTGGTTCCATTCCAAGTTTTCTAAGGAATCTCCACACTGCTTTCCAGAGTGGCTGCACTAGTTTGCAGCCCCACCAGCAATGTAAGAGTGTACCTTTCTACCCACATCCTCGCCAACACCTGTTGTTGTTGTATTCTTGATAATCGCCATTCTAATTGGGGTGAGATGGAATCTTAGGGTGGTTTTGATTTGCATTTCTCTTATTACTAGAGATGTTGAACATTTTTCCATATGTTTGTTGATTGCTTGTATATCTTCTTCTGTGAAGCGCCTGTTCATATCCTTAGCCCATTTGTCGATTGGATTATTTGCATTCTTGGTGTAGAGTTTTTTGAGTTCTTTATAGATTCTGGAGATTAGCGCTCTATCTGAAGTATGATTGGCAAAGATTTTCTCCCACTCTGTAGGCTCTTTCTTCACATTGCTGATAGTTTCCTTTGCTGAGAGAAAGCTTTTTAGTTTGAATCTATCCCAGTTATTAATTCTTGCTTTTATTTCTTGTGCTATGGGAGTCCTGTTGAGGAAGTCTGGTCCTAAGCCGACATGTTGAAGCTCTGGACCTACTTTTTCTTCTATAAGATGCAAGTTCTCTGGTCTGATTCCGAGGTCCTTAATCCATTTTGAGTTTAGTTTCATGCATGGTGAGAGATATGGGTTTAGTTTCATTCTGTTGCATATGGATTTCCAATTCTCCCAGCACCATTTGTTGAAGAGGCTATCTTTTCTCCATTGCATATTTTTGGCCCCTTTGTCTAGTATGAGAAAATTGTATTTATTTGCGTTTGTGTCCGTGTCCTCTATTCTGTACCATTGATCCACCTTTCTATTTTGGTACCAATAGCATGCCATTTTTGTTACTATTGCTTTGTAGTAGAGTTGAAGATCTGGTATTGCGATACCCCGTGCTTCACTCTTTCTGCCAAGGATTGCTTTAGCTATTCTGGGTTTTTTATTCTTCCAGATGAATTTCATAATTGCTTGCTCTATTTCTGTAAGGTACATCATTGGGATTTTAATTGGAATTGCATTGAATCTGTATAGCACTTTTGGTAGTATGGCCATTTTGACAATATTAATTCTTCCTATCCAAGAACACGGGAGATCTTTCCATCTTCTAGGGTTTTGTTTAATTTCTTTCTTTAGTGTTCTGTAGTTCTCATTGTAGAGGTCTTTCATCTCTTTTGTGAGATTGATTCCCAAGTATTTTATTTTTTTCGAAGCTATTGTGAATGGGGTAGTTTTCCTGATTTCTCTTTCTGAAGATTCATCGCTTATGTATAAAAATGCCTTAGATTTATGTGCATTGATCTTATATCCCGCTACTTTACTGAATTCACTTATGAGATCTAAAAGTTTTCTGGTGGAATTTCCTGGTTCCTCTAAGTATACAATCATATCATCAGCAAATAGGGATAGTTTGAGTTCTTCTTTTCCTATTCGTATCCCTTTAATTTCTTTGGTCTGTCTAATTGCTCTGGCTAGGACTCTGCATCTTATAGAAGAAAAAGTAGGTCCAAATCTTCAACTTGTTGACTTAGGATCAGACTTCCTTAATAGGACTCCCATAGCACAAGAAATAAAAGCAAGACTCAATATTTGGAACAGATTCAAACTAAATAGCTTTCTCTCAGCAAAGGAAACTATCAGCAATGCGAAGAGAGAGCCTATAGAGTGGGAGAAAATCTTTGCCACTCATACTCAGAGCACTAATTTCCAGAACATATAAAGAACTCAAAAAACTCTACATGAAGAATACAAATAACCCAATCAACAAATGGGCTAAGGAAATGAACAGATGCTCCACAGAAGAAGATCTACAAGCAATCAACAAACATATGAAAAAATGTTCACCGTCTTTAGTAATAAGAGAAATGCAAATCAAAACTACACTAAGATTCTATCTCACCCCAATTAGAATGGCGATTATCAAGAATACAAGCAAAAATAGGTGTTGGAGAGGATGTGGGGAAGAAGGTACACTCATACATTTCTGGTGGGGCTGCAGCCCCTCTGGAAAGCAGTGTGGAGATTCCTTAGAAAACTTGGAATGAAACCACCATTTGACCCAGCTATCCTACTCCTCTGCCTATACCCAAAGGACTTAAAATCAGCATACTACAGAGATTCAGCCACATCAATGTTCATAGCTGCTCAATTTACAATAGTCAGATTGTGGAACCAACCTACATGCCCCTCAATTGATGAATGGATAAAGAAACTGTGGTATATATATACCATGGAATATCACTCAGCCATAAAGAATAATAAAATTATGGCATTTGCAGGCAAATGGATGAAATTGGAGAATATCATGCTAAGTGAGATAGGCCAATCTCAAAAAACCAAAGGACAAATGATCTTACTGATAAGTGGGTGATGACACATAATGGGGGGTGGGAAGGGGGCAAGAATGGAGGAAGGAGGGACTGTATAGAGGTATAAGATGGGGTAGGGGGTAGGGGGTGAAAAAAATAATGAGTCAAAAACTATTACCCTAGGTACATGTATGATTACACAAATGGTATGTCTCTACTTCATGTACAAACAGAGAAACAAGATGTATCCCATTTGTTTACAATAAAAATGAATTAAAAAAAAGAATCTTTTTTAAATTTGTTCTTTTTAGATATACATGACAATGTATTTTGACATATTATACATATATGGAGTATAACATTCAAATTAGGATCCCATTCTTGTGATTGTACATGATGTAGAGTTTCAGTGGTCATGTATTCACATATATGAACATAAGAAAGTTATGTCTGAATTCATTCTACTGTGTAGGTCATTTCTTAAAGTCTGTGTATGCTATTTGGAGTCAGAGCCACACATGTGTAAACTGACAGTGAACAGTACTCAAAAACTTTAAGGGGTTACTTTCCCAAGTTCCTTACTCTCTTTAGTGTCCCAGTACTTTCAGGTTCCTTGGAGATCACCCTTAAAGTCCTCCAGGTAAAAAGCTGGGGCTTTAGTTACCCTGCTTTACTCCACACTCCTAACAACTGTGGCTGCATCCAGGCCAAGAAGTGGTTGGAAAGTGAAAAACAGCAATGTGGCCACTGCTTCTCCAACTGGACAGAAAGGTTCCCCTTCCTCAGAGTTTTGGGTTTCTTTATAGTAAGCCTTCCTTTAATTTAGCTGAAAATGACTTTTTCTTCATATTAGTATTTTCCTGGGCCCTTCATTATACCTTATACATTTTTACAAATAGTTTTCTGATCAAATCTTCTCTATTCCAATAAGTATAAACCTATAAAAAGTATAGGTTTATGCTGAGTAACTATAATAGCAAAGTTACTAAACTTCATTGGTAATACACATATAAAAAATTACAAGTTCAAAATTTCTATGCCTAACCAATAAATTGCTATAATTTTGTAGTTACTGCTGGTGTTCCAAACTTAGGATCACAGTACTTTTTCTAGAAATGTAGATGAGGTTAATTATGATGGAATTAGTTGGCAGAATGCTCTATTGTTCTTGAGGGTTCTCCAGAAACTTAAAGTTTGGATAGCAGCAGATTGCAACAAGTATAGTTTAGGATATAATGAAAAAAAGCAGCGCTGGGGTTGTAGTTCAGCAGTAGAGCGCTTGCCTAGCATCTGTGAGGCACTGGGTTTGATTCTCAATACCACATAAAAATAAATAAATTAGGTTATTGTGTCCATCTACAACTAAAAAATATTTTAAAAAAAAATTAAAAAAAGCAGTTTTAGGAGGTAGAACCAGTTACAGTATGGAACACATTTCAACTCCAGCTTTCCAAAGAAGATAATCAGTGAGATACAAGAGATGGATAAATACCCATAGTTGATAATGCTGACAAAAATGTTAATAACAAACTGAGGTGGAATAGTGTTATGATTTGGACCTCGAATGTCCCCCCAAAAGCTCATGTGTTGAAAGCATGATCCCCAGTGCAGCAAGGTTTGGGGGGGGGGCAGGGGCTTTCAGACAATAATAGGATCCTAAGAGCTCTATCCCCATCAGTGTATTAATTTATCAAATGAATCTGATAGCTTCAAATGAATCTGAATACTGGGAGATGCAGCCTAGTTGGGGGAAGTAGGTCACTGGGGGCATCCCCTGGAAGGGTTTATCCCCCATCCCCCCTGCATACTTCTTGGTTGCCATGATCTGAGCAGGTTTCCTCCATCATGATGCTTCTGCCTTGTAGCTAGTTAACCATGGATTCAACTTCTGAAACTGAACCAAACAAATCTGTCCTCCAGATAGTTTGGTCACAGCAACAAAAAGCTGCCTAACGCAAATGGAGAAAACAATATACAAAGACCTGTTACAGAAGTATGTTCTGGTCTAATTAGAATACAGTAATAAAGACTGGGAGGTTAATAATATCAGAAGATGGTTCCTCCAGTTAAATAAACAGAATGAAAAGTTGATTCAGGAAATCCATCATTCTTAGGACAAGCAAATTAAGGACAGAAAAATACCAGGTGGGCATGGGGACACGTGCCTATAATCCCAGTGGCTTAGGAAGCTGAGGCAGGAGGACTTCAAGTTCCAGGCCAGACTCAGTAACTAAGCATGGCCCTAAGAAACTTAAAGAGACCATATTTTAAAATAATAAATAAAAAGGGGGCTGCAGTTGTGGCTCAGTGGTAGAGCACTTGCCTAGCATGCATGAGGCACTGGGTTCAATCCTCAGCATCACATAAAAATAAATAAGTAAAATAAAGGTATTGTGTCTATCTACAACTTAATAAATTAAAAAATAATAATAATAAAAAAAAGGACTGGGGATGTAGCTCAGTGGTCAAGGGCCCCTGGGTTCAATTTCTAGTACCAAAAAAAAAAAAAGTTCAGGATAAATTCTCTCACAATAGCATGAGAACTAGTGATAGAGAAGATTTCTTAGTAAAAGCAAATGTAGAAATGAACTAGAATGGGTATGAGGCTGGAAAGGAAATTTTGCCTAAGGGATTTACTCTCATCTAGCTACAATGCTTCTTACAAAGCATCAGTTTGTTGGGCACAAGGACATGCACCAGATATTTGGGAGGATACCAGATACCTGGGAGGCAGAGATGTGAGGATCTGATATTTGAGGTCAACATGGGCAACTTAGCAAAACTGTCTCAAAATAAAGTAAAATAAAGGGCTGGGGATGTAGCTCAGTGGTAAAGTGCTTGATAAGCATTCATGACACCCTGGGTTCAATCCCCAGCACACAAAAAATAAAATAAAATAAAGAAAAAAGCAACACAGTTTCTGAACCTTTTATGCTTAAATCTCAAAAACCATACAATGCCACCTCCCAAGAGGCAGGACACCAATCTAAAATGGTGTTCCCCCATCCAAAATGTCCCCCATCTCTGGCTTGAGGAATAGTCTGATTTGCAAAATGACTATAAAGATACAAGAAAAAGAAAAGATAGAACATTATAACATATGTTTAATTGTATTATGAACATTAGTTCAATATGCCTTAATAATTTCATTCAGATAAAAAAAAATGGCTTAAAGTTGGTTTAATCATTTAAGTGTATTTACCAAGAGCAAAAACAGAAGACTGTTAAAAATAGCTAAAAAGGTAACACGTCAAAGTTTCTGTAACTGTTGGAAAGGCTTATATCTAAATCTGGTACAGAATTTTTAGTGTCATTTGAACAGTTCTTTTCTTAGCCACATGGTGCTAGGACTCTGGAAGAGACTGGTTATGGGTACCACTTCTTGTCTTCAGTTGTGATTGTGCAATGTCAGCGAGTGCACTTTGTATCTTTTCCAGAAGCATGTCCCCTCGATAAACAACATCCTCCAGACATGTAGCAGCTTCATGATTTTCTTCTTCTAGCTTATATAAGCTAGCAGCCTTTATAAGATACAAATTTTTAAATCTTTAGAGTTCAGAAGGAAAAACAGAAGAGGTATTTATTTTTAAATCTGGATGACTTTCCAACCACTATGATATATTTTTCGCTATCGGGAATTCTAAAAATCAGATACCTTAAGAATTTTCTCATATAAATTATTAAAAAATGGGTTTTTAATTATAAATCTCTAAATATCTACATGTGACTCTCTTCCACACTGCTTTTGGATACTATTCTACTCCATATCCAGAATTCCACTCTCCTTTCATTTTGTTAGAAAAAGGGACAAAATGAGTAGCATAGAAGGTTTCCTTATAACTCAAAACTGGAGAACTACATTTATTCAGCACCACTTTCAATTCTAGGGCTGGGGACTATAGCTCAGTGGTAGAGCACTTGCCTAGTATGTGCAAGGCACTGGGTTCAATGCTCAGTACCACATATGAATAAATTAAAAAATAAAGGTTCAACAACTAAAAAATAATTTAAATTAAAAAATAGACTATTCTTGCTCAAACTGACAAAGCACCCAACTTAAAATTTAATATTAAAGTTACTTTCAATATAGTAACAAATGTTATCAAATACCTCAAAATTCCCTATTACTAGTAAAATTCTCAAAGGAAAAGAGAGTTTTTTTTTTTTTTTTTTTTTTTTTTTTTACCTGTAAAGCAGCTGTAGATTCTTCACTGGGTAATGAATCTATCAAAACATCAATATCTTTTGCTGTTCGTGCAATCAGTGCTGCAAAAAGCTGGGCATATTCTAGAGAAAGACATGACTAAATTAGGTAAGAATCTCAGGTTTCCCCAAAGAAATTTAAGTTAATGAAACCAGAAAAGTTCATATAACTAATGATTAAAGTGTAATTGTGACATACCAATATTATCACATATTTAATGTACTATTAGCTTAAATTGGGGATTACATATAATGTATGTCACTTCCTTTATTAGGATAATATGGTGGTCAGTTGAAACAAAATTTGTAAATGTAATGCCCTCCTTATTAAGGTTCTTCAAGTAAAATTCAGCTAAATTCATATAAACTCTTCTCTAAAGGAGGATCAATCTGCTGTTGATATGAACAGAATCATGAAACATCAAATGAATCAGCTAATAAATTCATTTATTTTATGACAAAATATGTAGTAATATTCTCAAACAACATTTTAGAAAGAAATCATAAATAAACTGAATAATAAAGGATTAAAAGAAATGTGAGAGTCAAAATAAGAGAAGCTAGGAAGTTTATTTACCTTCTGTAGGATTAGCTGGCTGGTCTTTGTTAATTGCTGTCTGAATATTATTAAAAGAGGCAGGAGGACCACATTGTTGCAACACTCCAATGGCATTACAAAACTGATCTGCAAGCTTAGGCCAAAGAAAACATATTAAGGTTAGAAAAGACTTATTTTTTAAGAATTTTATCAGTAATAGCAAAAAGTTTTAATAATAATGATCTCTGAGCAAGGGAATAAAACAGAAGTAATTTCATATAAAATAAACCAGTGATGATTAATAACAATTATTATTTTTGTAGGGTGCTGGGGAATTATCCCAGGGCCTTGTGCATGCTAAGCATACACTTTACTACTGAGCCACATCCCAACCCCACTTAATGTTTTAATTGTACAAAGAAACTAAGTTTGGTATTAATCTAGTTGAAACAGTTAAAAAGAAATACAGAACAATCTTTCTTTTCTTCTGAAGGTAATAGTCTGATAAGAGATATACATGCCAATACCTATTGGAAGCAACAAGTAAAAACTTTTTGAGGGGCAGTGGTAGAAAAAAGCAAATTTGGTAAATAAGTATAGCTCAGGTTTAATAAACAATGTGTTATTCATATACAAAATATATGATTCCTTTTCTCACAACAAAGTAATTACAAGTGTAAAGAAACAATGAGAAAACAACTGATAGAAAAGAAATCTTAAGTAATCAAAAATATATAATTTTTCAAAACTCTAGTTTTAAATTCCTGGTACTAAAAATGTATTCTGTAAACAGTCTTGAAAACTGTTCCTTACCATTTCTAAACTAAACACGAATACACTCCCCACCAACTTCTCATTACCCCTGACCCCTCAAACCTATTTTTAATCAGCACATATGAATTTCCACTGAGTTTCTCTGTCATTATTTCACGGACCCAACTCAAAGTCAACTTTTCCTATGTTAAATGTCTAACCTGTATTCACAATCCACTAGTCAACAAGTTTAACTTCAGATTCTTATTTGCATTGATCTTCAAATCCTAACATTACAAATTCTTCCCTTTGCTTTTTATCATTATTGCTGCTGCTTTAGTGCAGTTATCTTACACCAGTATTATAAAAAGCCTCATCATTTTCCAGTTTCCCATGTTATTTTATCCTGCTCAAAAAAATTAAGTTCACTACACCATGGTTTTCAAGATAAATCTCCAATTTCAGGATACTTCAAAGCCTTAAATAATTTAAGTCAATTCTTACTCATTTTCCACTACTCCTTCATATTTGCCTGACTAATCATAAATGCATTTATGAAAAAATGGCTTTGCTTATGTTTTACTACTTGTAATGGAGCAGTAATTTGTATGGCAGAAGCTATGCAAATCTAGATTCTTAAAGCAGTTCTGTTAACCTGAGTAACTTTTTTCTTCCCTTCCTCTCTTTCTCAGTATTGGGAATTGAACCCAGGGGTGCTCTACCACTGAGCTGCAGCCCCAGCTATTAAAAAAAAAAATTGTTTTTAGTTGTAGATGGACATAATACCTTTATTTTGTATATTTATTTTTATATGGTGCTGAGGATCAAACCCAGTGCCTCTCATTTTCAAAATGGAACATTCCATATTAAAGCCCTGTCATGAGGAATAGCAAAAAACATACAGAAAATATTCAACACAGTGGCTGTTATGTTCTGCAAATGTTTTCCAGATCCATTTATTCATTTACTCAGTAATATTTACTGAAAACCAATTCCATAGAAAGTTTTACATATAAACATTCTAGTGAATCTGATATAGTATAGATTTCAGAGGGTAGAACAAATGAATAGGTAAACGTATGATTAGGCTAAAGACTAAAATTTCTTCTGTCTTAGTTCATATAGCTCTATATTCCAATCTACCTCAACACTTACAGTTGAAAACACTAATCATTATAATACCCTAATTGCATACAATTTTTGCATCATTTAAATGCCTCTTGAGTATATGACATCTTTCTTATACCCTTAAGGAGTATCTTTTTTGTCAACACAATACTTATATATACAATAGGCACTCATATTAGTTAATCTAAAGGATTCTCAAATCCAATTACCAGCATGCCTACCCTGGATTCAAGGCCATGTTAATTTTGTCCTCACTATCCTAGTTATAAGATGTGTGAATGTGCAAAATTTTCTCTGAAATAGTGTTTGTATCCAGCAGTATCATTATTATTTGTAATACTCAAAGGAGTATCTCCCTGAGGGAGGCTGGTTGGCTGCCCAGCAAAGTCACTGCAAGGCAGAGTTTACCTGGTGAAGTCACTGACATTTAGGGGCCCAGACCTAGAACTTTCTGTTTTTATTGATAGAGTGGATCTGTTTTTCAAAAGTAGACTCAAACTCTTCAAATGTACACAGAGTGATGTATTAACAAGACACCTAGTTGTTATCTTGCAGGGAGGGTTGAATGGGCAAGAGGAATGGATACCCAGTCAACATTCTGTATAGGCGCCTTACCTGGGACATCAAATTACAATTAGAATGACACCAAGAAACATAACTACCAATGAAAACCTGTTAAACTCTTAATGGGGAAAAAGTACATATATCCTTTGTCTTGCATATAACTTGCACTCAGGCACAGCAAGCAGGAAAAAGAACCAGAATAAACAGAAAACCTGCCTACAAAACCTAACCTTTAACAGACTTTTTGGGAGACATTCAAGTAAACGTAAATAAGATTAGAAGATTCGTATCATAAAGAGTCAGTTCTCCCCCAAACTATTTGCTAGAATAGTCAAGAGACAAGAGCACTGGGCCTGCAGGAGAGAACTAAAACTAAATAAAACTTCTCACCTATCACTCCAGCCCCAACCTGACAGAGTTGGCGAAGAAAAGCTCTCAATTAATATTTAATTAAAAAGACTCAACAATCAAGAGCATGGGATCCCCCTGGATGTTTACAATTAATAAGGAAAAGCAAAACAAAACTGCTTCTTCTCCCACCCCACCAGAAGAGATCCCAGAAACACCACGGACAAATAAAAGTGTTCGCAGAAGACACAAGAGGGCCGTGCAGTCCGAATCCCAGAGGCGTGTCGGGGAGAGGTCCTCGCTTCTAGTCCGGAGGGAGGCCGCCCTCTCCCGCAGCACCGCGCACCAGTACCAACCTCCCAGAGTTCGCGGCGGCGCCTGGCACCGCCACGAGCGAGCACTTTTTACTCACGCCTTGACTCAGTCCGCTCCCCACTTCCAAGTTTTGTCTTTAGGGCCCCTTTCTTCAGTCGCTTTACCTCAAGAAAGCAAGCCAGAGATTAAGCCAACGAAATTGCTCACCGAGTTCACGGCGTCTTGCAGCTGCGTGAGTCGATCCGCCATGTTCCTCGGCACGTAAAGGGACGCTCTGGCCGCTGCTCGAGCGCGATTGGGCAGCTTTAGGACGCGTCAGGACCAATCACAGGCCTCCGTTCTTGAGCGGGTTCGGGCCGGGAGAACTCACCCAGGAGCAGGTGGGAGTTTTTGTCTGGCTTGCTGGTTTAGACAGGCTTTTAAGCTGGGGACATTTGCGGCTGTGGGGTTGCTTTGGGGGCTAAACTCGAGCGTGTTAGGTATTCAACATATTACGGAAATTGTTGACTCTGTGGGATTATTTAGTGGTTCCTCCTACTCTCTCATGTATTTTGTTTTTTCTTTTTTTTAAATATCACCTTGGATTTTTATTTTCTGTTGCTTTGCTATCCAGGTGGACCACAAAACACACAGCAACAATTCACAAATACTTCAGTCACGATATCGATTTTAAATGCAACACATTAAAATCTACCAGGCAATCAGGAAGACTAAATTAGGGTGCCTCCTCTATTGTTTTAGGGCATAGGGAATTCACTCGTGGAGGTTGGGTGTGTGTTTTAATTCTGAGTGTGGGTGTGCTGGGGAAGCTGACACCGAAGAAATGGAAAGTTCAGAAAGTATTAAACTGGGCTATATGGACTCTGTAGGGAGAAGGAGAGCTGGGCAAAGGTGAGAAAGGGGAAGAGGAGCATTTGGAGCATTTGGAGGATGTTAAAGTGTTAATGTCAAGGTATTAACTTAGGTAACTAATAAACCTCTTTGTTTGCTTGACAATGAGGAAATCAGTGTGAGAAACAACAGTGAGTGGAAAGGAAAGTGATGGATCCACAGTGTGTAGTCCAAAGAAGAGGTTTCTGGAAAATAGCCTGGTACGGCAGATTAAATTTTAAGAAGGATCAGCTTTAGAATTTAGATTTGGGACCTACTGAGAGTTTAAGTGTGAAGAGTAATGGTAGAAACTTTATATTTAAGGAAAGTAAACCTAGGGATAATCTGGTAAGAAATGAGCCTGGAGCCAGGTGCAGTCTCACATGCCTGTAATACCAGGCACTGGGGGCAGGGTTGGGGGAGGTTAAAGCAGGAGGCTCATGAGTTTGAGGCCAGCTTGGGCAACTTACCCAAGCCCTGTCTCAAAAAGTAAAAAGGACTGGGGGTGTAACTTAGTGGCAGGGCAATGCCTGCAAAAAGAAAAGGGAAGGGAGGGGCTTAGAATCAGCAATGATTGCTTTGTGTACTTTGGATAAACTTTTGTACATCTTTCTCTGGTGATATCCCTGATTACTTTCCTGGGGTGGGGGGAAGGTGGGTGTCTTTGTCCATTTTCTGTTGTCATAACTAAATACCTGAGACAAAGAATAGAAGTTTATTAAGCTCCAGATTCTGGAAGCTGGGAAATCCAATATCAAGGTGCTGAAATCTAGTAAGGCCTTCTTGCTGCATCACAGCAGGTGAGGTAAGGCTCATGTAGGGAGAGAGAGCAAGTGAGCCAGAGAAAGTTCACTTTTATAACAAAGCCACTTCCTTGATAGTCCATTAATCCATGAATAGATTAATTCATTCATGACAACAGAGCCCTCAAGACCCAATCACCTAACAAAGGTCTCATCTCTCAAATAGCATTAACATACAACTTTGGAAATTAATTTTCTGACACATGAAATTTGGAGAATGCGCTGAAATCCTAGCATTGGGGGAACAATCGTTGAGAAACTCACCTTGGATTTACCCCAAGCTTTTTAAAAACTATTTCCCAAACTTTTTATTTTGGAAAACTTAGAATCCACAGTAGTTGAAATAGAAACATTAAAATTAGACTATTGTTGCCTTCACTCAAAGATTCCCAATAAAAACCACTGGGCAGCCTCTGCTCTAATGTTAATATCCAGACACTTCATGGTTACAAAAGAAGCAGCCTCATCTTTACTAAAGGAGCTCTCTGGCCTCAGGAAGTCTGCATAATGACCTTTTGTAGTGTTTTCACTCATGAGAAATTCACAACATAGCAAAGAAGATGGACAGAATTTATTTGCATTTTACAAATGAAACAAACTTAGAGGTCAAGTGATCTACCTATTCTGGGCCTCAAGTCAGTAAGTGATCCACCAGAAACAAACTGAAGACTTCTGACTTGAGTAACTCACCATTCTATGGTCACTTCCTCTCTTGGGTGTACTGTTGGAGCAATGCCAGAGTTGCTTCTCAGAAGAGATGTGCAAGTGTTTTAGTCTCATTTTCCTGGCAATCAAAGCAAGTATTCACTAGGCCCCCATGTGCACAGAATAATCAATCGGAAGTCTGCCATCAAGAACATAAAGCCATATATATTGGGAGTACAAGAAACAAAGAGGTACCAAATTTTTTGCCAATTTCCCCTGTTCTACATCTAGCATTTGTTGAGGGATTACTCAGTCCCAGCTACAGAGCTTAGAACCCAGAACAAAGAAGACAAGGATTCTGTCCTTGTGCAGCTCACATTCCAGAAGGTTCAACAGTCCGTGTGCCACCAATGAGAGAGTAGTGCATCTGACCATATCAGTGTTTTGTGTGGTTTACCCCAACCCTTACACTTTTGCTTCATAGCCATCTGCATCCTGGAATAGTATACTTACCTACTGCAGCCTAGCTGGGAACCTCTACTGGAACCCCAATAAATGAGATTAATGAAAGATAACTAATTTGTTTTAATGATAATTTGGGGTAATCTGTAACTTCTCACCCCTATTGAGAGAGTACCTTATTGAATACCTGCCATGTGCCAGGAAATATATTGGCTGCTGGGTTTGTAGATATAAAATATATATATATATATATAGCCAAGGACCCATTAGGAGGAGAGTTTTGTAGTTGTAAAAGAGTGAGATAGATGAATTGGATCTAGTCTAGGATGTTGACTCTAATATTAGAGGATGGAAAGTTAAAACATTTTTAAAGAAAAAATTAATATGGATTAGTGACTGATTGGATATAATCTAATCCACTAAATGAGAATGTTAAGTTTTGCAGACTGGTTGAAGAGAACTTGGGTACCTGGAATACAGGAGCCACTTCAAGATAACTTGTATTTGTTTGGCAAAACTTTAGTCATGCTTATGAATCTTCTTGTAGGCCTATGTGCACTTTGTTGTAAAACACTGTTTTAACCAAGAATCCTTCTAAGTCAGTTTAGCAAGCAACTCCCAGACTTGATATCTGAACTTCCTCTAAATCTTCAGGTTCATCATCTTTCATCATTCCCTGCAGGTGATGTCTTCTGTCTGTGGCAAAAAATCCTGTTTGTTTGGTTTAGCCAGAATCCCCCTTACTATTTATTTATTTATTTATTTTGGTATCAGGGGTTGAACCTAAGGGCACTTAACCACTAAGCCACATCCCCAGTCCTTTTTTTAATGTTTTATTTTGAGACAGGGTCTCACTAAATTGCCTAGGGCCTCCCTAAGTTGCTGAGGCTGGCTTTGAACTTGAGATCCTCTTGTCTCAGCCTCCCAAGTTGCTGGGATTACAGGAATGCACCACTACACCTGGCTCCTCTTACTCTTGATATTTTCTCTTAGTAATTTTTCATCCACTATTGTGTGTTGTTTCCATCACTGTGACCAAAATATCTGGAAAGGATAATTTAGAGGAGGAAAAGTTTATTTTGGCTCACAGTTTCGAAGTTTAGTACACAATGCCCCAGCTCCATTGCTCTGGCCCCAAGGTAAGGCAGTATATCTTGGAAGAAAAGTGGTGGAAGAGGGCTGCTTCATTCATGGTGGCCAGGAACAGAGGCTGGAGGTTTGGGGGGACACTGAAGATGAATCCTTCCAGGGAACTCGCTCAGTGACCCACCTCCTACAGCCACACCCCAACTTTCCACGTTACCATCCAGTTAGTCCAATATACTAGGATGGAAAGATTATGGTTATAGCTCTCATAATCTCATCATTTCACCTTTGAATATTCCTGCATTAACACAGTTACTTTCAGGGGAGACCTCATATTCAAGCCATAACATCCACTGACTCCCCTAATATTTATCCTATAAGTTTCTACTTGCCTATGCTATATTTGAAGTTAAGCTCATTCTCTCTTCCCCACTGAAAAAACTTTTTACAGTGGTCTCTATTCCTAGTGAGATGGTCCTGAACAAAAGTCTTCCTTAACATGCTTTAACAAGTATCATTGAATAGTCATTCATTAAAAAACAATGACAGCTTTTGTATTGTCACTATGTGTTTTATAGGTTCTCAGGTTGATTGCTATTCAGCCATTTCTGCCTCATATTCAAAGTTCACTATAATCCTGATAATATTCTGAGTGAAATAATCTTCTGCTTCAGCTGTGGCCCCTTTACTCTTGGTTTTCTTGGGTTTCTTTAACCTCTCTGATCTATGGACCCCTTTAAGAATCAGATTAAAACTGTGGATCTTTTCCCCAGACTAGACTCTCAAAAATCTGTACACATTTTTAGGGATTTCTGAGTCTCTTGAAGCTGTGAACTTTAGGAATAACCTACCTGCCAAATATAGTCTTATGTGTCTAGCTCACAATTTCTCAACAGTAGCACTATTAACATTTTAGACCAGATTATTCTTTGTTCTAGGGTGCTGTTCTGTAGGATGTTTAGTGATATCCATGTCTTATACTCATTGCATGTCAGTCCCTTGCTCCAGTTGTGACAATACAAAGTTATTGTCAGATATTCTCAAATATCTCTTGGGTGGTAAATTGCCCCCAATTGAGAACCACTGACTTATTTCTTGCTGTTTAATTAATACTCCACCATTTTAAGTTTTATTCTTTTTGAGTTAAATAGAAAAATTACTTAGACCAATTAAATTTAGTGGAGTTTATTTAACAAAGTAAAACAAAACCAAAGTGATTCACAATTCCAAGAGCGCCTACCATCAAGGTGATCAGACAGCATTAATAGAAAAGCCGAGGTGTGCTATAGTTTTGTTCTTTAATGAATGCTGAAAAGCTCATTGAGGCAGGAATGTTCAAAGGTAAAATAGATAATGAGAGCTACAACCTCATCAGTGTATTAATATTCTTGATGGATTCATAATTTGAATGAATTAGAGGTGGGGCATGACTGGAGGAACTGGGTTACTGGGGGCATGCCCTTGGGCACTATCTGTCCCTGGCACCTTCCTCTTCCATGTGCTCTCTCTTTCTCTGCTTCCCAGCTGCCATGAGCCAAGCAACTTTCTCTGCCAAACTCTTATACCAAGATGTTCTGTTTGACCTAAGGCTCAAAGTAATGAAAGTTGACTAACCATGGACTAACACCTCTGAAACTGTGAGCCCAAAACAAACTTTTCCTCCTCTAAGTTGATCTTGTTAGGTATTTTGTTCACGTCAATGATAAGCTGATTAACACAATGTAAAGCAGAAAATAAACACCTGCCAAGAAACAGAAAACAACTTAATTGGCTACAACTTAATCATTTAGTTATTTATAGCTTAACTAGTTGTTTAAAGCTTAGTAAGTTAACTGGTACAGGACCTTCTGTAACTAGTCAAAACTCAGTTACTGTGATTAAAATCTATATTACTTTGGTCTGTTGGACCCAGGACAGGTAGGTACTCAATCCACATCCATGGTTTCTTACACATTTAATTTAGCAAGTGTAAATTTTTATGAATCACTAAGTCCATATAGATAGACCTCTGTTTTTTCCCTTTCATGATTTTGACACTTTTCATGTGCTTTTTTATTTGCTTTTCTTGCATTCCTGACTATTTAGTTTTAAGAGCAGGAACACAATATTATATATCTCATCTCTTAATCATGTAATTTTGCTTAGTACTTTTTGTTAGATTGTATTATTAAATGTTCCTGACATACAAATCTATAAGTAATGTACCCTATGTACCCATCACCCACTTCCAACAATTATCAACTCAGTCAATCTAAAAATTTTGGGGTTTTTAACCTATAGTAACACCCTATTTTTTCATTTAAAAAAACAAACCTTAATGATTTTTTAACTTGACATTCCAGATCTTTAGAGACCTTTATCACTAACTCAGTGACAATCTATTAAATGTCTAAAATGACCCAGCAACAGACTGAAATACTACAAAAACATTTGCTATACTAGATTTCTTGCAGTTCCCTAAACAAGCTCTGCTATGCCCATCACATAAAACACTTATAATTCTCTATTCCTCTCATAAAGTGCTCACACTTCCATCCACACTTTCACTTTGTTCCCTTGATGATTGTCCATTTAGCTTTAAAATATTATTCTAAACATTTCTTCATAATACTTTCCCAGTTACCTAGCAGGCATGAGGTTTGAGCTGCACCACCACAAAGACAAAAACAACAATAAAAAAAAACCTTTCCTCATCCCAAGAAGAGTAAGTTAATTGCTCCCAAACCTGGGGATTGACCAGGGCATTAGTGCATGTGAGGCAAGCACTTTACCAACTGAGCTACATCCCCAGCCCAGCATTCATGCTTCTATTAGTACACTTAACATACTGAAGTGTAATTACAGCCATGCATAGCTTAATGGGATACAGTCTAGAAAAATATATTGTTAGGCAATTGCATTGTGTAAACATCATAAAATGTACTTTTAGAAACATAGATAGTATGACCTGCTACACACTTAGGCTATATGGTATGTATATGTATGGTAGAGCCTATTATTCCTAGGACCATGATGAACAAAACACGATTAAATTAAGTGCAAGAGAAAATGATGCAATCAAGAGACTGGGTAAACACCAGATTTATGACGCCACTACACGCATAACAAGTGATACTATTTTATAGTATACTTTTTAAAAAATAAATATGAGTACACTCAAAAATGATGATATAGTAAATACAGAAACCAGTAACATAGTCCTTTATTATCATTAACAAACATTATGCACTTCACAGAATTGCATGGGCTACACTTTTATACAATTGGTAGTGCAGTAGGTTTGTTTATATGCGCATCGCCATAAACATGGGAACAATGCACTGCGCTATGATGTTATGATGACTATGACATTGGTAGGCAACAGGAATTTTTCACCTTCACTGTAATCTTATAGGACCACTATCATATATGCAGCCCATTGCTGACCCAAATATGTGGCACATGACCATATTCATACGTGATTAATTCATTTGCCAGACCATGAGCTATGTGCAGGCAGGAAACAATTTGTTTCCATATTTCCAATACCTAGCACCCAACATTTAGCCTGGCATACAGAAGCTACTGAATACATATTTATAGATTTAATGAATGAATTTCCCAGCATTATCATCTGTATATAATAGTTGCAATAAGCACATTTTGTGAATTTAATTTAGCAAACAGTCCAAGTAAGGTAAATTTCTACCCATGGGAAGAGCATAAGAGAGGGTGAGAGTGAGGGTGGGATTAGAGTCGGAATGGATAAATGCACAGGTTTCACAGAGTTTCATTCCTGCCTTTGCCCTGGATTCGTGCTCTTATCTCCATTTTGAGGTGTCTTGGGTTTTATCTAAAAATCTGTTAGATTTCCTTCGTTCGCTCGTTCCTTCCTTCCTCCCTCACTCTTTCCCTCCCTCCCTCTTCTAAACTTTAACCAGACTTTAAGGCTTTTATATATATGTTGAATCTGAAAATCTTTTCAGTTTCTGTATTTTCTTTTAATACAAAGAAAAACCAATTCACATACAAAACTGCTGAGCTTGTTTGCTTCTCAGATCTCCATGGAACTCTGACCTGGGCAGGGAACTCCAGAAAATCATTCTTCCAGGTATACAAACCCTCTGCTGAATACTGACATCTGTCATCAGCTATCTCACAGGCATGGGGAAACTGCTGACCCTGCAGTGCAGAAGTGTGGAGGGCAGAGAATGGGATTAGATCAGGAAATAGAAATTAATTCAGTGTGGCTAGTATAGAGTTTGAGTTTATTTGCAGTAAGAACCTGGAACTATGGACAGGAGCTACATTACAAAATATGTGTCATACTCAGGAAGATGGACTTTCTTTTTTCTTTTCTTTTTCTTTCTTTTTTTTTTTTTTTGGTACCAGGGATTGAACGCAGAGGCACTTAACCACTGAGCCACATCCTCAGTCCTCTTTATATTTTATTTTGAGACACATTCTCGCTAAATTGCTTAGGGCCTTGCAAAATTGCTGAGGCTGGCTTTGAACTTGTGATCCTCCTGCCCCAGTTTCCCAAATTGCTGGGATTACAGGCATGCACTACCATGCCTGGCACCTTCTTTTCTTCTTCTTCTTTTTTTTGGATGGGATCTTCTACATCACCCAGGCTGGCCTCAAACTCCTGGACTCAAGTGCTTGCAGGCAGATGAATTTTTACTCTGAATGTTGAGAAATGTGTGTTGTCAGATTCAAAATGGAGTCACTTGTCAATCCTAACAACAGCCCTCATAAAGTGAGGAGGTTGTGAGGAAGGGTTCCCATTCATGATTGCCCAATAGTAACTATCACAAAAGACTTGTCAGAACCAGATTTTTGCACAGAGGCCGCTACACCCTTATATAAAATGTACTTGTAAAAGGACCTTTGCCCAGCAACTGACTGGTCAACTTCGGACTGATGCTATCCTCGTTATTCATACTTGTGGCTAAGGATTATTGCTTCAAAATAGCTGACGAAATCCACATAGTTTTTCATCTTTAAAACCCCTTAGCTGGGCATAGGTGGGCATAGTATCTGTAATCCCAGCTACTGACTGGGTAGGCCCAGATGGTAGGATCAACAGTTTGCGGTCAGCCTGGGTAGAAAATACATATATTCATATGTAAATATATATAAATATATGAATGGGGCATGTGGGAAAGGGAATAAGCTACCAAAGGTGTGAAAATTTGGGCCACAAATTTTGTGTTGTGCCTATTACTATTATGGTAATTGTCATAGATTGTTCTCTGATAGTGGATCATTTGAACAAGTACTTTTCTAGAAATTGCTGCTTATTAAAATATATAAACGAAAAATTTAATTAGCATGGAAAGGGCAATCATCCCCAAACAACTGAGTCCGTAAATCTAAATCTAATTCCATCATCATCATCTCAGAGCCATCTACTGCATGGGCTACTTGCCTTCAACAGCACTCAGGTATGAGACTTGAGAGCGGAAGTTCAGGTAAAGATTGAGTTTTCGAGGATATTTCGCTTAGAAAAAACGAAACTTTTTTTTTTTTTTTTTTTGATGTGGAGTTCAGAACCAGCGTAGTAACAACTACAGGAAGCATTCCCTGGTATTTTTATACTAACTTTAACTGCTAAGGCAATTGCTACGGGGAAGCAATAGTCAATAGTTGCAAAAAACCTAAGGACGGGTTGAAGGAGCACCGGATTCCTCTTTTTCTTCAAAGGGCTGTTAAACTCGAGACAGGGACGTTAGGCCACAACAGAAAGCTATTTTGTACTCTAACGGTTTTAGAAAGATATAAAAATGAGAAGTTTTAACCCCAGAACTTCCTGCGAGCCTGGGGCGCGCCGAGAGAAGGCGCGCGCTGCCTGGGAACGCCCCCAGCGCCGCCCTCGCCCGGGGACTCGCCGCGGTGACGCGCTCAGGAGCCGGGAAGCGGGCGCGGGGCAGTGCGGCTGGGTTAATTGCCCAGAGAGTGAACCTCTCGCTGGGGCGCCCGGCGGATACTCCGGGGCTGGCAGGTGCGTGGCAAGTGCACCTGGCAGGCGATGGCGCCCGGCGCGAGCGCCCCGGGTTAGTGCCGGCGAGGTTACTGGGCCCCGGCGCGCAGGCCGGTCTTCCTCCCAGATCTTGGCGTGTGCCCGGGTCCGTGCAGGCAGCAATGGGGCTCCTGCGGCTGCTCGTCCTGGTTGTGCTGGCGTCGGAACGCAGTATGATGACTGGAGGAGCTGAGACGGTCGGGAACTCTAGCAAGGGTAAGATCGGGTGCCTCACCGATGCTACACAAAGTTACTTTTGCATTTCTTGCAAGATTAGAATCCGCCCTGGGGCTTTCTACCTAGCGAGAAAGGTGGTTCTTGGGATGTTAGCGCCGGGCTGTGAGTTCATACTGGCACCAGTAGACCAGAGTCCTTCCTCCAGTAGAAACTCCCATTGCTAATAAGAAGGCCTTCCTGTCAATCCCCTAAATAGACGGGGGGGGGGAAAGGGAAGAGATAACACACTCTCTTTTTCAGACGTTATTATCTCCTGTTGGGAGCAGCCATCTTTGTGGTTTTAACACATTAAAACGCCCCTTTGCTCCCTAGTGGCCTACCTCTGCTTCTGGATTGCGAAGCTTGGAGAGGTATGCAGACTTTATGATTGATGGCCCTCCAAGCTGCATTGGTTTTGCACTCCAAAATCTGGATGCTTTTCAAATTGGTGATGTCCTGCGGAGTTTGGGGGAAAATGACCCCAGAATGGAACTTTAGATCGTAGGTCATGTGCTTGGAGAAATGCGTTTTAGAAACAGCTCATGCTTTGTTAATATAAAATGTAAAAAGCACTAATTGTACCAGGCTGATAATCATGTGCGTTTCCTTGAAATTAGGCACATTCTGGGTTTTGTTTCCAGCTTAAGAGACAAGATGCAGTTCTGAAACGTATTTTCTGAATAATGTGATTGTGTTCCTTCATGCTTATCTCTGAAAAGCCCTTGTGCAAACTGAATCCTAGTATCTTTGCATAGACCTAAGGCCAAAGCTGAAAAGGGCAATTATTATTTGCAGAAAAATGTGGTTTATAATAGGGTATGTTCACTGGATGCTGCATGTGCCAGGTGCTTTTCATATACAGCCCTTTAATCCTCACAAGCCCACAGATAATTATTGTCCTCACCTGGCACAGGTGAAGCCCAAGACACTCATTACACAAATGAACAGCTAGTAGGGGCACAGGTAGGATTTAAACCTAGTTGTGTGTCCCACTGCAAATTTCATTGTCCTCCCACTTCAACAAAGCCACCTTCCAATGAAATATCTTGTGTTTTATATTTAATTTTTCAGTGATTCCTCATCCCTCAAAATAGACTAATAAGGAAGGTAGAGGAGGTACTATCTCCATTTTAACAGGTAAGGAAGTTGAGAGATTGTGGTTGATCTATGATAGCCCTTGAGTCAGGGAGACTGGTATCCAGACCTTTTTATTCTAGTTTGGTGCTTTAGTATTTAATATCTAGAAATTTTTACATAAAAGTTGAGAAATAGAGCCGGGAGCAGTAATGCACACCTGTAATCCCAGCAGCTTGGGAGGCTAAGGCAGGAGGATTGAGAGTTCAAAGCCAGCCTCAGCAATTTAGTGAGACCCTGTCTCTAAATAAAATCTAAAAAATGGGTGGGAGATGTATTTCAGTGATTAGACACCCTAGGTTCAATCTCTGGTACCTCCCCCACCAAAAAAAAAAAAAAAAAAAAAAAAAAAGTTGAGAAATAGGAGTAATGATTTGAGAAATTAGTAATTTTTCAGATACTTTTATTTTGCACCTTTTTGATTACCACAGTGATATTTCCTCAAGAATGTTGTTATATTGAGGTATTCTAATGGAACAAACTGAGGGAACTGAGCAACTGCTGCTGTTTAGGAGGATTTATCCATCTCGAGTAGGATGAGCTGACTCACATAACTTGAGTGGCTGGGATACTGAATTAACCTTGGAAGGTGGCTGATGGAGTTCCTAGAATGTCTGAGGAAGGTGCTTTCTCTGATCAGCTGGGCATTAAAGGTGATTTGTCCATTTAATTAGTGTCTTCTCTTGGAGTCCCATGTCTCTGTGACCCTTAACATATTTCATTATTGTTTTAGATTCATATCTGGTAACTCATGGAATTACATAGTCATTAGAGTTGATGGGGTGTCATGTGGGCCCTCTGTGCTTTGGATGATGCTTTAAGGCAGCAGGTCATTTGTGCTGTGAGTTGCAAGTGATTGGTTCCTTTCACAAGTGTGTAAGAAGTTTTATGTTCATCGTTGTGTTTCCTTTTAACTTTTGGAACTGATAACAATTTAGAAGATGATGAAAATGAGCTATTTGGAGAGGCATTTCAACAGCAGCCAACTCGAGTAACTGAACCACCTTTGTTTTTAACGTGTGTTGGAAGAGAATTAACAAGAGCAAGATTTGACAGATCCCTCCCAGAATTTGGTTGTTGTGTTAAAGCACAAACAATGGAAGGAAATCTGAGGTAGATTTTAGTAAAATAGTAGAAAGGAAGAGCTGGAAAATTTTAAGGTAGCAAGATAAGGATCTGATTGGCAAAGAAAGGAAGAGATTAGGATTGGGCAGCTCTTCTGGGAATGGAATTACTGGAAGGAAAAAGTGACTCTGAACAAGAATGAAAGATGAATGTGAAAAATAGAAAAAAAAGTTCCTTTCTATTCCAATGTTAAAAAAATATTTTTGGCAGAAAAAACAGAACCACTTCTTTGTAGAAGAAAACTCCATTATAAGTGCACCATCTTGATGTTGGCCCTTTGCTCTGTAATGTCATTTGATGTGCTCTCTTTTTTCCTCCCACTCCCTAAATCATGAGGTTTAATTATGTCTCATAAAATGCTTCCGATGAATCCTTTTCCAGATGGCTTAGAGGTAAAGTTAAGTTCCTGTTAACTTCTGCAAGATATAATTTGGTATATGTCTTCTTTTGCTAGGTCTTTTTTTGTGAGTGGAAATTAAATGCCATTTCTGTCAGGCTGTGCTGTAAAAATTGTTTTGGCTTTCAGTAAAATTTTTCTTTTCTTTTCTTTTTTTTTTTTTTTTTTTTGGTTGTGCTGGGGCTCAAATCCATGTCCTCATGCATGTCAGGCAAGAGCTTTACCACTGATCCCCAGCCTGACTTTCAGTATCTTTCATTGTTATCTGATAGAAGTCTCTTTCTCAACTTGATGCTTATAATGTGCTGAGCATTTCTGTGACAGTCCTATGTGTTTATCACCTTCCCATTAGTTTATTTTTTGGCTAATCCAAGACTGCCTAGAAGCTAATGATGCTTTATTGTATAGGATTGAATAGTTTAAAATCATTTTTCCCATTTGTTTGATACTTTTAGCAACCAACTGATGTATACAGTGTAGACACCTCCACTTTACCATAAGAGAACAGAAGCCCAGAGGAAGTAAATTACTTGCCTGAGGTCACATAGTTCACTTATCATTGAACAAACATTTACTGTCTATGCCAGGCACTGGAACATCAAATATGACAAAGCCCTGAACAGCCAGGAGTGAAACCGCAAGTAGTTTGGTTAAAATGCAGTCTTCTATAAAAAATTATGAAATGTCCATTGAATAGCCAAGGTAACACTGTCAAAGTATTTTTATACTGAAGTTAAAGATAAGGAGAAAATGTGTTTATCCTTCCCTTATTCATTATTGTGTTTGTAGTTCTCAAACCTTGCTGAACATTAGAATCACCCAGAGAACTTTTAAATAGGCATATTGTTAGAGAACTAGAAATTGAAATTTAAAAGAAAAAGTGAATTTGCAGAAGCACCAGGAAATATTGAGTATTTAGGAATAATTATACTAGGATAAGTAGAGACCTCTGCAGAGAAAACCATACAACATTCCTGAGATAAATTAAGAAACTAAGGAGAGGAATATCTCCAATTCATAGATTAAGAAATTTTACTTCTTAGCTGGGCATGGTGGCACATGCTTATAATCCTAGTGACTGAGAAGTCTGATGCAGGAACATTGTAAGTTCAAGGCCAACCTTAGCAATATATCTAGGCCCTAAGCAACTTAGTGAGACCGTTTCAAAATTAAAAAGGGCAGATAATATAGCTCCATGGTTAAGTATCCCTGGGTTCAATCCCTGGTACCAAAAAAAAAATTATGTCTTAAAGATATCACTTCTCCCCAAATTATAGTGTGATATTATTATTATTTTTTTTGATGGATATTGATAAACTGATTTCTAAATTTATATGGAAATGAGAAGGGCTATAAAATAGTCAAGAGTTTTGAAGAGGAAGGACAAATTTTGGATAGAAATTAAAACGAAATAATAAAGGAGTCAGGACGGACAGGTAAACCCAGTGGAGAATCCAGAGACATGTTTGTCCATTTGACTTACATGAAAGTGGGACTGCAGAGCAGTAGGGAGAGGTTGGTGTTGTTACTAAAGGTTGTTATTTCAAGTGTATGTACATGGAAAAATGAACCTTGCTTCCTAAGCTGTACATAAAAATCAATGTTAGGATGATTTGAGACCTAGATGTGAAAGGTAAAACAAACTTCCAGAAATTAACGTGGGAAATGTTTCACGATCTTGGAATACGTTGACAAAGATTTCTTTAAAATGACACAAGAAGGACTAATCACAAATGAAAAACTTGAGAAATCAGACTTTGTTAAAATTAAAACCTCCATTAATTTAAAGGTAACAAGAGAGGGAAAAGACAGACTACAAAAGTACAAGATGATGTTTGCAACACTAATCTGACAGGATTCTCATATGAGTGACTATTAAAGAACCCCTACAATTTAAGAACAAATAAGTGTTTTCTTCCCCAATACTGGGGATCGAACCTAGGAATGCTCTACCACATCCTCAGCTCTTTATTTTTTGAGGCGGGATCTCACTAAGTTGCTTAGGCTGGTCTTGAACTTGGAACCCTCCTGCTTCTGCCTCCCGAGTTGCTTGGATTACAGTTATGCACCCCAGCACCTGACCAAACGATTCAGTTTTAAAAATGGACAAAAGATGAACAGACTGTCAAAAAAGACTACCCATGTAGCCAATAAGCAAATTAAATGTGGTTAAAAAAAAAATCACTAGTGATTATGGAACCCAGGGCTGAGAATTGAACCCAGGCCCTCTGGCGTGTTAAGCATGAGCTCTACCACTGAGCTGCATCCCCAGCCCTGGAAATAACAGATAACCACTATACATCCAGCAGGCAACTGATGATACCAAGTTTGGGGAGACTGTTAGACAACTGGAATACTTCCCCACACATTGACAGGCGAGTTCATTGGCAAAACCATGTTGGATAATGCTTTCTATTGGATCTGAATGTAAGAATACCTATTACCTGGTAATTCTGATGGGATCCATTGAAGAGAATTATGTATATACATGCACCAAAAGATATATGGAGGGCTGGGGCTGTGGCTCAGTGGTAGAGTGTTTGCTGGGCTTGACCCCCAGGCACCACATAAAGTACATAAACAAAATAAAGGTATTGTGTCCATCTATAACTCAAAATAGTTTTTAAAAAGTTATATGGAAAATATTTGGAGTTGTTTATAATAACTCTGAACTAGACATAATCTAAATGTTTATTTTTTTAAGGTTCTAGATATTAAACCCAGAGTCCTAGGGCATGTTAGGCAAGTGCTCTACTACTGAACTGTACCCCCATTCCCTCCCAAATATTTATTAACAGATACATTGTGGTGTATTAATTTCATGAAATGTACAACAATAGTAATTATGATGACTTATAGCCCCTAGAATGAATCTTACAAATAAAATATTGATTTTTAAAAAGCCAGACATACAGTGGCACTTGCCTATAATCCCAATGACTACAATGGCTAAAACAAGAGGATTGTAAGTTTGTGGCCAGTCGCTGCAATGTAGCAAGACTTGGTCTTAAAAGGCTGAGGGTGTAGCTCAGGGATAGAGCACCCCTGGGTTCAATTCCCAGTATATTAAAAAAGCTAGACACAAAAGAATTCATGTGTAAATTTCATTTAATTCCCAAAACCAGATCCTAGTGTTTGGTGTTTAATCATGGTTTCTTCTAGGGGAGGAAAGAAGATGTAGTGATTGGCAGGGGCCACAGAGGACCACCAAGATACTGGAATGACGGTTCTTGACTTGGGTGATGGTTTAATGAATGTGTTAATTTTAGGGATTTCTCTGCATTGTATTTTAATAAATATATATATATATATATTTTAAATTGATAGTTAGACCCTATCCCCAGGTATTTTGATTTAACTGGCTGGAAAAGATCGCAGACAGCAGTATTTTTTTTTTTTTTTTAAACTACCTCCAGAATATTGTAATACACAACCAGCATATATTATAACTTGTTTATATTAAGAACATATCATGATCACTATAGAAAAATTGAAAACTAAGGAAATGTGTAAAGAAAAAAATAATAGTTTAAGAGATACTTGTTCTTAATACTTAACCTATTTTTTCAAGTGACTAGGTTTTAAATAATACATAGTGTCCCTCCCTTTTATTATCTGGTTTCTGCCTGGTTCATGCTAGTCATGTGGGGGATGGCTACTAGTGAAGCATCATCCTGCTGTAACTTTCTGGAGACCCAGGAAGTGATGAAACTTAAACTGTTCTGAAATGCCAGGTGTACTTCTTGAAGAAGAAATTGAAAGGAGACCTCAGCTTAATTTTCTGGTTCTGATCGTTATGTATTCTCATGTGGGCTAGGTACTGGGGATTGAACTCAGGGGTACAGGGATACTCAACCACTGAGTCACATCCCCAACCCTATTTTGTATTTTATTTAGAGACAGGTTCTCACTGAGTTGCTTAGTGCCTCATGATTGCTAAAGCTGGCTTTGAATGCAAGATCCTCCTGCCTTAGCCTCTGAGATGATGGGATTACAGGTGTGTGCCACCAGGTCCCTCCTATTTTTTATTTTGAGACAAGATCTCACTAAATTGCTGACTTTGAACTTGAGATCTTCTAGCCTCAGCCTCCCCAGCTGTTGGAATAATAGGCATGCACCATTGTACCCAGTTAGGCTGTTTGTTTTCATTTCTGAATTTCTATGATTAGAATAAGTCTTAGATACAATTTAACCGCTTAAGATCAAAGGCCATCTGTTACAGGAGAAATCTCACATGAGCTGATTGCCTGACCCACATGCTTGCTAGTACACACTGACACAAATAGAACTATTTTATCTCTTATTTGTACAAGAGTAACAGCCTTTAGGTTCATCACTAGGAGATTGGTTGGATAATTATGGTACATTTCCAAAATAAAATACTAAATAACTTTAAAAATGATACAACTAGAATAATCAATGTTGAAATGGAAAGGTATTAAGACTTATTAAATAACCTATGCTGAACATCTCTTTTTCCCCCCACATATGTGGAAATGCACATGCTGATATCTGCCTAAGCCCTAAGATAACCCTCCATATCTGTAGGTTCTGCATCCATGGATTCAATTACCAATGATTTTCCATTTTCTTTAAAAAAAAAAATTGTGCCTGTACTAAAATGTGCAGACTTTTCTTGTCATTTCCTAGCAATACAGTATAACAACTATTTATATAATATTCACATTGTATTAGGTTTATAAGCAGTCCACAGATGATTTAAAGTATATAGGAAGATGTGCATTGGTTATATGCAAACTATACCATTTTTTTTTATAAGGGATTGAGCATGCACAGATTTTGGTATACTTTAGGGTTTTGGACTCTTCCTTTGTGGATGCTGAGGAACAGTTGTATACCAAACTAATAGTGATGATTTATGCACAATGTATTGTATTTTGTACCTTTTAAAAATAAAGACTATATAGTATCTAAAAAATATTATGTTTTAAGGGAAAAACAAATGATAGGTTTGTTTATTATGTGTCTCCCCCACCCCCTGCATTGAACCCAGGCATGTTTTAAGAATTTAAAATGTAAGGAGGAGATTTAGGGGAGTTAGGAGGTATGGGAAAGGGGTAGAGAAATATGAAATGGATTTGACAAAATTACACTACGTGTATGTATAAATATACCACAGTGAATTTCACCTTTGTTTATCTATAATGCACTAATTAAAAATAGATAAATAAGTAGAAGGAAGACCAGTGGAGTAGAAGAAGGGAAATAGGGGGAGGAAGGAGGGGAGAAAAAGAGGAGGCCCCCTGGGATTGAAATAGAACAAATTAAATTCCATGCATATTTGATTATGTCAAAATGTACCCAACTATTATGTTTAACTACAATGTACTAATAAAAGCATTGAAAATTCTAAAGGAAAAAAAATAATTTAAAATGTGAACTCAGGGTAGATCTTGTACTTTGAGTGCCATCGAGGATGGAGGCTTGTTTTCTAATCATTAAATTCCTTTGGCTAACTCATGATCACTATAGAAACAAGGAAACATGTAAAGCAAAGTAACTTAACATACCTGCTTTTGATACCCCTGTTTATTTTGTCAAGTCACAAGTTGTCTAATAATATTTTTAAATTTCCATGATCCTGTGTTTCTTTACCATCTTTCTGAGGTTTTTCTAATTCTGAGTAGTGATTCATGCTTACCTCTAGGTGATAGGATAAAGAAAGGTCAGGAAGCCAGGCTGGTGGTGCACGCCTGTAATCCTAGGGACTCAGTAGGCCTGAGGCAGGATGATCGAGAGTTCAAAACCAGTCTTAGCAAAAGCGAGGCGCTAAGCAACTCAGTGAGACCCTATCTCTAAATAAAATACAGAATAGGGCTGGGGATGTGGCTTAGTGGTGGAGTGTCCCTGAGTTCGATCCCTGGTACCACCCCTCACCTGCCTCCCCCAAAAAAAAGTTTTGGAAAATTTACTACTAAGACTTCATTACTGACAATGTCAATCTGTTCCAGGGCTTTTAAGGCTATGTACTGTTCTGGTTCAAGGTTCATGTTTTGGGAGATAGACATTCTAAAATATGTCGAAGGGCAAATTTAAGTTCTAATGACAGAAGTCTTTGATAACCTTTTAAAGTTGCTTCTATCAGTTTTGTTTACAATGCCTAACAGCCAGAGGGACTATTTCACAAGTACTTCATGAATATTTGCCAAATGGGGAAAGGAGAAAAAAAAGGGAAAACCCAAAAATGAAACAAGAAAGGATAGGATGGTAGATGAACTTCAGGCTTCAGCCCGTAAAAAGATGGAGATCCAGTTAATTCCTAGGAAAACAGACTGATAACTGTTTTAGTCTGACAGAACAGAATGGGTATTTTTAAGACTTAGAAGATGGATGATAGATGGGACCAAAATTAAAGTACAAAACAGACAATTTTAGTGCCACTTACTGAGATGCATTTAGTTTTATGTGTAGTTTTGTTTCCTAAGAAAATAATCATGATTATGGAAAGGCCTGGAAAATTATAAAAATGTTTTTCCTGTTTCCCTTTAATTAAAACAAAACTACAAACTCATTATATGTCCCAGATGTCCCTAGCCAAATTTTCCTAGCTCTTCCCTAAAGTTTTACCTCTATTCCAGTTGGAGTTTGGTATACATAAAATATTCTTTCTGGTTATGTAAATAGGAGAAAATATGCCATCTCCATCTGTCATGGCTACAACTATTAATTTTTCTCTGAACTTTGAGAAATTAAATCATAAACACAAATACCTTTTTCCTATCAATTTTTATAAAAACATTAAGTCATGAAGGTAATAGCACAACAGGGTTTGGGGGAAATTTATAGACTAATCATTTTTCTAGTCTTAGCATCATTTGTACACGTCATCAACTCCTTTTCATCTGTATTAAACTTAAAATCTTTTCCCACTTACTTTTAGATGTGAACCCCCAGGACTGGTAATGTAATGCTTGGGAACTCTTTTGCTATTTATGCAGGTACATACTGACTAGAGGGTGGGGCTGTTGTGGCAATCCAGGGCCACACATAAGTAAAAGCAACCTAATTTAGTGGGTTTCTTGAGAATTAGATTGGAAAAAGAACTGGTGTGCTGCCAAGAGAGGACCACGGACAGAATGAGTGAGTTAACTACCCAGACAATAGGGGCAGGTCGACAGACGGGAAAGGTCTGGATGAGGTGTTGGGAAACTATCTTTGTTAAAACCTGTCTCTTGTTTTAACTGTGGGCTTGATCCTTGTGCAAATGATCAAAAAGTTCCCTTTCCTGAATGCCTGAGGTTCATGATTGTCTGTTGTAGGTACTCAAGGAACATTTTTGTCAACATTGATGGTACTTGCTTTTGCAAGTTAATTTTACAGACCCCATTTGATAGATGAGGAGATTGAAACTTACAACAATTCAGTAACTACCCTAAAATATCACAGTTACAACCTCTGACATTAAACTGATGCCCTATTTCTCTCAGAATTCACTAGACTGTACTCTTTAATAGCACATTCGTGATAGCACATCTCATGAACCTCAAGAGAATTGTTTATCCTTAAATTTGGAGATACTGTTCCAAAGACAGTTGTTGTTTTTCTACCAGATGGAAAATTTTTTGGGGTCTTGGTGGCCATCCTCAGCACTTAATATTGTTCACACACACCCCCCATACTGAGGATTGAACCCAGGACAGTCAATCACTGAGCCACATCCCTAACCCTTTTTTATATTTTATTTTGAGGCAGAGTCTCACTAAGTTGCTTAGGGCCTCGCTAAATTGAGGTGTTGACTTTGACCTTGGTATCCTCCTGCCTCAGCCTCCCGAGCTCTGGGATTCAGGTGTATACCACCACACCTAGCCGTTCATCTCTTTTGAAATACCTTTCATCCATTCTAGTTTTCTGCTCCATCATTTCCTAGCTGAATGACCTCATGTGGACTGCTCTGCTTTCCATCCTTCCTTCCTCTCTCTCCTGGTGCTGATGAACATAGGGCCTTGCACATGCTAGGCAAGAGCTCTACCATGGAGCCACATCCCCAGACCCTTCTTTACCTTTAAAGCTTCATTGTCCTTATCAATGACATCTAGGCCACAATATTTACCACAAGGAGTTTTTCTGAGTGTTAAGTTAGCTTTCTACATTAGTTTTGAATGTTATGTCTACAAATTGAAATTTGAGATAGTGTATTATAATGAAAAGTTTCTCCCATTGTAGGTTTTCTCGAATTTTCAGTGGGGAAATTTAGATACTTCGAGCTCAACAGGCCCTTTCCAGAGGAAGCTATTTTGCGTCATATTTCAAGTAATGTGACTTTCCTTATTTTCCAAATACACTCACAGTATCGGAATACAACACTTTCTTTTTCTCAGGTATGTAAAAAGAATTATTTCAGCAAAAAATCATTCGTGTATATTTAGGTCTTACATGTAGTATAAGTATTAAAATTTGATGTCTCTTTATGTTTATGTCTTTTGTCTTAAAAAGATTGTGTTTGAGTTGTCAGGTTAATAATTGAGAGCAGCAGACGTTAGTACCTCACCTTTTTTTGTTGTCGTTGTTTTGATTCCGAGGATTAAACCTAGGGATGCTTTACCCCTGAGCCACATCCCCAGCCATTTAAAAAAAATTTTTTACTTTGAGGCAGATTTTCACTAAATTGCTGAGGCTGGCCTCAGTTTGTGATCCTCCTGCCTCATCCTCCCATGTCACTGGGATTAGGCCCAGCTTCTTAGGCCTCTTCTCAGCGTGGGGGCCTCTGATTTAGAGCTGGAGAGCTGTATCATGGGCGAAGGGCCCTGTGCATGATGTCTCTTCTCTGCACTTAACTTTTTCTCATTTCACTTTCTCACTCTTATGGGCTCTTAATAATATTTCTGATAATATATTTTAATGTGTTTCCCTTATCGTTTAGCTATTTATTATAGTTTACTGAGAACCCTATATGATCAGCTTTATCTTTTGGAGTTTTTCAGGTAAACAAATGATTTTTTTTTTTTTTTTTTTTTTTTTTTTTTGGTACTGGAGATTGAACCCAGGGGCATTAACCACTGAGCCACATCCCTTACCCTTTTTGAAAAAAAAATTTATTTTGAGGCAGGGTCTTGCTTGCTAAGTTGCTGAGGTTGGCTTTGAACCAAATGAAGGAATTCTAACACCTGGTTCATCTAGCCCTGCTTTACACATCCAGCAGGGTTAAGAACTCTACTGTAGATGTCATCACTAACCCCTTAAGCTAAACATCAGCTTTGGAAAGTTTTTAAATGCCTTGGATTAACTTAAGCTGTTGAGGATCAGTCATTTATGGTGATCTTTTTTTTTTTTTTTTTTTTTTTTTACAAATTATTTCCATTTAGTCTACATGAGTCCTTAGACTAATGAATGAATTTTGCCGTGTGAAGTGATACTTTTTATTTATTCTAAGCCTGTCTTATGATGTTCTGGAATTTGGTTAACAAACTTGTCTCAACCCAGTGCATATGCAGTTTTATAGTCATTGGTAATACTGTTTTTCCTACTAAATATTTTGTATTTTTTTATTTCTGCCTTTCTGTCCCTTCCATGAAAGTTTTGAAATTGTAGGGGGTGGGTAATAGGGAGAGGATAGTTATTACACTAGAAATAGAGGAGTTGGGTCAAACAAAAAGAGGAAGAAATAATTTAATTGTAAGGGATTCTAGTATCCTAACCTATACATTGATTCCCCCGCCCCCGTGTTCTTTGCAACCAGAGTAGAAAGAAAGTATGTTAAATTTCATAGCTGTGTGTTAAGTAAGAAACACATCAATTCATCAAGGGAGACTTAAGTTTTTTTGGCACTAATTCAGAAGAAAATTTCCTGTTTATGTTCTTATAAAGGACGCATAGTAATTAAGACACATAAATGATTTTTTTCTTTTTTAAAAAAAATTAGTGGACAAATAATGTGATTTCCTTAATGGTACCACAGCAAAGATACTATTTATTTATTTTAACTAAGTTTAAATTTATTTTGACTGATAAATAAACCCTAGCAATCATACATATTTATGGGGTGCCCTGTGGTTTTTTGATACATGTATACATTGAGTAATGTTTAAACCAGGTTAAACATACCTCCTCAAACATCTATCTTTTCTTCATGGTGAAAATATTCAAACTCCTTTTAGCTTTTGGAAACAGTACTTTATCATTACCTGTACTCATTCTTTTGGGCAGTAGTACACCAGAACTTGCTCTTATCTAACTATAACTTAGTTCCCACTATCAACTTCTCCCCATCTACTCTCCCCAGCCTCTGGTAACCACCATTCTCCTCTCAACTTGTGTGAGACCAACTTGTTGAGATTCTGTATGTGAGTGATCATACGGTATTATCTTTCTGTGCCTTGCTAATTTCACAGAACATAATGATCTGCAGTTCCCATGTTGTCACAAATGATAGGATTCTTTTGATAACAAAGACAATAAGAGAGAGACTGGGAAAGGCATTTAAGTTTACCGAATGCTTTCTATGTGCTAAGCCTGTGTTTCTTAAGCTCCGGAAGCCAGGGACTGCTTGTTCATGAACTCTCTCCCAGAGAAACACATTTTCTTGGGGGCCTCTGGCCCCTGGTTAGGAACACCTGTTTGGTTTTCCATATCGTTAATTTTCACACAGCTCAATGAAGTAGTTATAATACCTGTTCCTACATTTGAGGAAACAGATCTTTGATAAAAAAATGTTGACATAATAAGTGGCAAAGAGGTCAGGATAAACCGCATCTTGGGCATTGATTCCATGTAGAAAAGATTTTAGTTAGAATGGTTTTCATTTCTTGGGCCACTTTTACTTCCACTATTCATACTGCTTAGAAGGTGATGACCCGAACTGCCTGCAACTAGAAATGAGAGGTCTGTGTGAGAGTTGTTTGTTTCTTGTATCCTAGAAACCGTTGGGTTTTTGGGTCATCATGACAGTCAGTTGGTTCTTGGAAGCCATTGAGCCGATAGTTAATTAATATGTGAGTCATTCTTATGTATGCTTGTCAGATTGAATCTGATTCCTTTTTCTCCCCCCCCCCCCGCTTTTTTTAATTTTAAAAGAGCACTCTGAGTTTGCCTCCTTAATGTTTTATTATTAAAAAAGCATTTTATTATTAAAAAAGATTTCTAAACAGATGGGATTGGGGGATGGGAGAGGGGAGGAGTGTAGGGAAGGATTGGGAAGGGGCACAGGAAACTTTGGAGTCATGCATATACATACATTAATTGTCTTGAATTGATGATGGTTTCACAGGTGTTTGCATGTATCAAAACTTATCAAATAATATACTTCATGTGCAGTTTATAATATGTTAGTTACAAAAAGCTTCTGGGACTTATATTTTTGTCTTGGTAGTCTCAGTACTTAGTAAATTTTAACTCAGGTGAATTGAAATGCTTGCAAAATGCACTGTGTAATTCCTGATCAGAGATCTTTGTTATGGAGTGAATATGTCCTCCCCAAATTCATATGTTAAAATCCTAACCCCTGGTGTCTTGGTATTAGGAAGTGGGGCCTGTGGAAGGTATTAGGTCCTGAGAGCAGAGTCCTCATAAATGGGATTGGTGCCCTTGTACAAGAGGGTCCAGAGAGCTTCCTGCCCCTTCTGCTATGTGAGGAGGCAGCCAGAAGTTGGCAGTTTGCAACCTGGAAGAGTCCTCACCGAACTTAACCGTGCTGACATTCTGATCTCAGACTTCCAGCCTCTGGAACTGTAAGAAATAAGTTTTTGTTCTTTATATACAACCTAATCCATGATGCTTTGTTATAGCAGCCCAAATTGACTAAGACAATAGTGTTTTTTAAAGAATTCTGTGTACAGATGTGATCATGTGAACATAGGGATGAAAAGAATTCCTAAATTATTTAAGAAAGGGCTGGTTTTTTCCACCCATTTTTGTTTCAAGAATATTTGGAATAGGGCCTGCAAACTAGATCAGCTCTATGTGTTTTGTTCAACTCTGTTCATGATGACTTTTTTTCCTAATTGCAGACGATTCTTCCCAATACCTCAGGAACAGGCAATGACAAAGGCCTGGTTTTTATTCTTAAACCAGAGCAGAGTATGTGCACTTGGTATTTGGAGACCACAGATACAGAACCTGTTCAAAATGTGGCCGTTCCACTCTCTTACTCAGAAAGAGGTAACCTGTCTTTGATTCTCTATTACTCTGTGGAATATGGGATGTGTTTGTGAAAATTTAAGGAAAATTATCCTATTATGATTGTTTATTACAAGTGCTATTTCAAGTGCTATTTAATCAGAAATGTTCAAGAGCCCAAGAATTTTTTTTTTGAGAGATTTTTTTTTTAATTGTATACAAATGGGATACATGTTGTTTCTCTATTTGTACATGGAGTCAAGGCATACCATTTGTGTAATCATACGTTTACATAGGACAATGATGTTTGATTCATTATTTTTTTTTCCCTTCCCCCCCACCCCTCCCACCCCTCTTGAGCCCAAGAATTAGCATGACGAATGAAAGCTCAGGTGGTGACAGGGAGAATACATTTAAGGAGCTCTTGGAAAAGCAGAAACAGAAAGGCAAAACACAGAACTTGGCAGTTTGTTAATTCTTCTAAGTTGAGGAAGCAGTGAGCTTAATGTTCTGAAGAAGGAGTGTGGCAGGTGGGTGTGACTGGAACTAGAGTGTGAAGGGCCTTATACAGTGTGAAGTTTGCTTTCTATCCTGAGGTCAGTTCTAAGGAAGCACAGAGTTTTCAGGCAGAGGAATGATGTGGTCCATTTCATCTTGGAACACTAACCCTGGAGCCAGTGTTGGGAGTGGATTGGAGAGGGCACAGTAGAGTCAGGACTCAGTAAAGCTTTGAGGACTCAGAGTGGGAAATGAAGATCAGAACTGAGGCCACAAGATTGGGTGGAGAAGAGGGGCTGGTCTGAAGATGTTTGGAAGGTAGCATTGATAAGACACAATGACCAGTGGTTTTGGATTATTAGAGGGGTACATAGACTTCCTATATGGACAACTTGGAGGTAGTGATGGGAGTTGGCAGAGGAACAGGGTTGTCGTACTGGATGTTTTATGGGGTGGGATGGAATAGATGGCGACTTCAGTTTGAGACACAATGAGTCTCAGATGCTTGTAGGACATACAGATGGCAGTGCATAGTGGACAGTTAAAATATGGACCTGGAGTGGAGGAGTGAAAGCAAAAGAGCTGTTAGGAAGAGCCATGCTGTGAGTGAAATTGTCCAGGCATGTACTTAGAAATCTAGGGGGAAATGGCAGATACTTTACTAGTTTCTACCATTTGTCAGACACCATTTCTGGGGGATATTAACTACTGAGGAATAAGTGCAAGAAAACTACTGAGATGTAGTTTTGAAGGTAGGAGGAGAGCTCAGAGGTACAGCCTTAGTAAGGAGAGGAGAATAGTACTCTGCAGAGGGCTCCAGAGAAGTGACCAGAAGTGTCCATCTGATAGTAATGAAGCATGAGTAGTGGCTTTTAATGGGAGTCATTTTAGTGGCATAGGTAGGAGGGATGAAAACGAGATTACCGTGATTGAGCAGTACAGGTGAGGTGAGGGGATTTAGGTCACTTTTAAAATTTAGGGATAAAGGGAAGGAGAAGAGTGATGGGTAGTAAAGGAGGTAGAATCTGAATGATTATCAGAATCAGGAAAGGAAATGTTATTTTTAATAAAGAGTTATTACCTAGTAAAAAGCTATGGACTCACTGGGCACGGTGGTGCATGTCTGTAATCCCAGTGGTTCAGGAGGCTGAGGCAGGAGGGTCACAAGTTCAAAGCGAGCTGCAGCCACTTAGCAAGGCCCTAAGCAACTTAGTGAGACCCTGTCTCAGAAGGCCTAGGGCTGTGGCCTGGTGGTTAAATGCCCCTGAGTTCAATCCCTGGTACCACAAACAAACAAAAAATCCATAGACTTCAGGCTTCCATTAAGGACAGCGTAATCCCCAACTCCCTCCAAAAAAAGTAGAGCTTCAGGTGGGATGCTTATCATTTTCTTGTAGATATTTGTCAGTGCAGAGAAAGGAGAATATAAAAAAGACAGCTCAAAATTGTAAGGAAGATTCCAGATAATATTGAAGCATAAATGTATACTGTATTCCATCTCAGATCTCACCAGGGGAAGCCCATCACCAGAATTCCAGCAGTTTGTGGAAACCAAGACTCAACTGTGGGAATGAATGGATGAGTGTATGAAGTTGTGATTTAAATCTTTAAATTGGTTTACCTGCTCTGTCTTATCTCAGCCACTCCACATGAATGCATAATACACAGTTCTTCATATGGAGTTGAGCTAATGTCAAATGACTTCTTTAAGTTTTGTCATGCTTAAAGGTCATCAGTATGATTCTTAGCAAGAGCTGTTTCAGCCACATTATTGTCAAACTGCCAAAATTTATCTTGTGTTGAATTACATATGTGCTATTCCCATAAATGTTCTTGGGGTCTTTTATTTTTTACTCTTTTATATATATACAGTTCCAGTAGTGAGGATGACACCATTTTTCTCTCTATTCAAAGAGGCATATGAAAAATAAAAAATGGATGCCCCTACCTCTTTTATTTCTTATTTTCGGTATAGGGAATTGAATCTAGGAGTACTCAACCACTGAGCTACATCCTCAGCCCTTTTAATTTTTTTTAATTTTGAGACAGGGTCTCACTAAGTTGCTTAGGGTCTTGTTGAGGGTGGCCTTGAAATTGTGATCCTCCTGCCTCAGCCTCCAAATTCACTGGGCTTATAAATGTGTGCCGCCATGTCTGGCTGGATACCCATACCTCTGTTACTTATGGAGTTCCCTTTCTATTGGCAGTGATCCCCCCTGCCCTCGCCAGCTGCCCCATCTTCAGGGTTTTAAGCATTTTTTGGGTCACAGACTCTACAATACAATAAAAACTTCTCTTCCAAGGAAATTTACAAATTCAATATTTGGCATACAATTTCAGGGTGTTCATGGAGCCCCTGAAACCCATTTTTGAACCTCAGTTTAAAAATCTGTCTCTTGGCTTTTTAAACTCTAGAGATTAGCATGCTATAAATGGCAAGCCAGATCCAGCTTGTCTTCGTGCATAAAACTTTTTTAAACACAGCTGGTTGCTGTTCACTTGTGTATTGTTTGTGGCTGCTTTTGGGTCACAAGGGCAGGGTTGCCATAGAGACCCTCAGACCTGCAAAGCCTGAAATAGTCACTGTTCTTTTACAAAAGAAAAGATGTGCTGTCCCTGGTCTAGGGTCCTCATTCTCATGAACTTTGCCCTCTTTAACCAAGTCCATGAAATAGTATAAAAGTAGAAGCTCTGTGTTTATATTTGACTTCATATGAGAAGTTCTTGTTAACATTCTGTTTTTCTGAGCATGATTTGGATATGTAAATGTTCTTCATCAGTAACTTTTCTATTTTTCATCCAGATCCTATCCCTGGAGGCTGTAATTTGGAGTTTGATTTAGATATTGATCCCAACATTTACTTGGAGTATAATTTCTTTGAAACAACTATCAAGTTTGCTCCAGCAAACCTAGGCTATGCAAGGTATGACATCTTTGTCTCCTAAAATTGTTTTTAGAATAGTCCTGACTATTCAGCAAACTTTGAGATTCATAGTTCTCTGTAGTGAAATTGAATTATTTGGGGGGGGAAAGAAATTGGTATAACTTAAACTTCATTACTAATATTTGAACTATCATTTGTAATTGTTTTACTCTTTCATTCTTTATTTGAAGAACCAGATGTGTCTATTATGAATTTGGAAGTACATCTTAATTTTTATAATGCATTTTAATATAGAAAGTGTTCTATAGCTCTGAAATATCCTTTTATAAAATATCCTTTTAAAAATCCTTAGATTTTTAAAAATTAAAACTACCTCAGTTTCTTTTTTTTTTTTGAACTGGGGATTGAACCTAGGGGTGCTTTGTCACTGGGTTATATCCCCAGCCCTTTTTATATTTTAATTTTGAGACAGGATCTCACTAAGTTGCTGAGCCAGCCTCTAACTTGTGCTTCAGCCTCCTGAGTTGCTGGGATTACAGTGACCACCACTGTGCCTGACTCTCAGTTTCTGTTTTAACAGCAATAATTCTGTTGAAAAACATTAGAATTCTCCATGTGGCACTCAGTACTGTGTATCATGCTGTACTGAGTGGTATATATTCTTTGTCATTTAATCCTAACCATCTTATGAAGAAGGGGCAATTGCCTTTTATTTTACAGAGAGGTTTTCTGAGGGTTATTGAGGTTCATTGATCTGTCCACTTGTGCACAGCTACCAAATGACACAGCTGGCAGTTCACTGTAGACCTGACTTTGGAATTTGGTTATTTAACTGCACTTGCCTCTTAGTACTGTTACAACAAAGTACAGGTTAAGTATCCTTCTCTGAAATACTTGAGATCACAAGTGTTTCAGATAATGGATGTTTTTTGGATTTGGGAATATTTGCTTAGGTTTTACTCATTGTGTATCCTTAATCTGAAAATCAAAATCTGAAATGTTTTGAGCATTATGTCTTTGTTCAAGACGTTCCAGATTTCAGAACATTTTGGATTTTGGAGTTTTGGATTAAGGATGGCCAACTTGTACTGTAGACTGGATAAAAAAATGGACATTTATTTCTCACAGTTCTAGAAGCTAGCAGTCCAAGATCAGGATGCCAGCACAGTTGGGTTCTGGAACATGCCCTCTTTCAGTTGCAATATCCTTAACAAGACAGAAAATGATAGAGAGCTCTCTGGGGTCTCTTATAAGGGCACTAATCCCACTTAGTAGAGCTCCACCCTCATGACCTAATTATCTCCCAAAGGCCCACTTTCTAATACCATTACCTTAGGGGTTAGGACTTCAAGATGAATTTTTGGGTAAGAACAACATTCAGTTCATAACAGCATGTTATTTTTCAAAACAATACCAATTATGCTGTTGCAAAAGGTGAACTGTTAAATTGAAATTGTTGCAGAAGTTTGAAGTTAGAGCTCTTGGTTCCTTTTTGTAGATGTGGCTTGCATCTCATGAGATTGATTCAGTTCTATTGGTTGACTTTAGAGGTGCAGATCCTCCGCCGTGTGACGTGGGGACAGGACAGGACTTCAGGTGGAGGTTGCAGTATGATGTGTATCAGTATTTCCTGCCTGAGAATGACCTCACTGAGGACGGGTTGCTCCAGCACATGCAGCGGATGGCCCAGGTGCCCCAGGTGAAGGCCAGTGCTGTCAAGGTAAATCTGAGTCTCATGGTCATGTGCTAGATTGTGACACCTTTGTAAGAGTTGAGGAGGGGAGAACTTACTTACTAAGCTTATTTCTTTTTTTTTTTTTTTTTTTGTGGTGCTGGGGATTGAACCCAGGGCCTGGTGCTTGTGAGGCAAGCACTCTGCCAACTGAGCTATATCTCCAGCCCCCAAGCTTATTTCTTTACTGTTTTCTTGATCTTTTGGGGATAACCACTTTATTCTCTTTTATTTTGTTATCATTTGGGGAATCACTGCTAGCGATATCCCAGAATGATGTTGGCCTTTGGGGGGATGCAGGTAAATTACATTACATTTTAGCTGCAGCCACTATGTCTAATTATCTTGAGATACAGAGGGAAAGTATAGTGATTTTCTGTGTACTCCCATAACTATTAGCTAAAAATGTTTGGCAAGTATGGAGGTTATAATGTTTAAATAATAATGAGAAATTACTATTGGTATTAATATTTGAACCTAAGCTCACAGTTTGTAACTTAAAGCAAAAGTTTTTTTCTGAGCTTTCAAATTCTTGTAAATCCTAGCTACTCCAGGTGTGGACCCCAGACCAGCAACCCTGGCATCTTTTGGGAATTTGTTAGAACTGCAGATTCTTAGGCTCTACCTTGGAACTACTGAATTGGAATTTGCATTTTATAATCCCCCAGGTGATTCCTGTGTTTATTAGAGTTTAAGACTCAATACTCTTGATTGCTTTTGTGGAGGCTAGGATTTTAACTTCATATCTTGCAAGGTACTTGATAGCAGTATACCATACAAGGTCATCCTTCAGTCATGGTTGATGGGTGGGGTTTTTCTAGACTGCTATGATTCTTCCTAAAAGGTTAATAGATCACCAGGTTATGTAGAAAGAAGTGATTGAAATGGTGTATTATGATTAGCCTGCAGGCATAGTCTATTGAAGAGTAAGCTCTTATTTTGTTGCTGTATCACCTGGATGCCATTGCTCAATTCTGAGGAGCCTTAATACAACAAAACTCATCATGCTTACTCACAAATTAAGAAGTACTGTTCATTCCATTTGGTTCTCTGTTTATAGGAAATACAAGGATTAAAAGGACAAGTTAGACCTTGAGCACAATCTGACAAACCCAGAATGTGGTATATTCTATAACACTGCTGACTTAATCTCTTTAAAAATCATCAAGTGGCGGGTAGGTTGGAGAGGGTGGTGGGAAGGACTGTTTGAGATTACTGAGATTGTAAATGCAAAACAGACATGAAACTTGGGTGTTAGAGCTGTAGAAGATATTAAGGAAAAAATGTGTACTTGTATTAGATAATGAGAAATTATTAACTTTCTTAAATGAGCCAAGGCATTGGGGTGAGGTAGGAGACTGTTCTTAGTACTTTGCTGCTCAGAATGTGGTGGATGCATGCAGAGTGTTGCCAGCACCTAGAGATTGTTAGAAAAGCAACAAAAGCCACCTTTGACTGACAGAATTAGTCATTTAACTAGATTCCCCTGGTGATTCACAGGCACATGATGTTTGAGAAATACTGTTTTTTAGGACCTGTATACTGAAGTATTTAGAAGTAAAATATCATGATGTCTATAATTTACTTTAAAATAGTTCTTCAGGAGAAAAAAATAGAAGTGAAGGAGGGAGCAATAGAAAAGCAAATATTGTAAAAATATTGACAATTACATGGTATACAGTTTATTTATTGTATCATTCCTTCAGCTTTTTTGTATAGTTTAAATTTTGCATGATAAAAACTTGGGAATATAGGTGGTAAGATTAACATTTTGTTAAGCTTGACTAATCCTTTGTCCAGAGAGCATGTATTTTGAAGGCTGAGCAATAATTTAGAAAGTGATACCCTTCTAGGAGGCTTATGACTATTACTTTGGAAACTCAAATATTTAATTTCCTCACATATTAGTTATAATACAGTCCTATGTCTTATGGTTATATTGAGCTCAATATGTTTATATTGAGCGTACATTTGTTGAATATTTTGTGCTTGTAATTTTGCTGAGTACTAAAGAAAGAGTAGTGAGCAAATTAACTATGATTCTTGCCTTCGTGTTATTTAAAATATAACAAATGGCCAGGTGCTGTGGCACATGCCTGTAACCCAGTGACTTGGGAGGCTGAGGCAGGAGGATTCCAACTTCAAGCCAACCTCAGCAATTTAGTGAGACCCTGTCTCAAAATAAAAATTGAAAAGAGCCGGGGATGTGGCTCAGTGGTTAAGCATGCCTAGTTCAATACCCTGCTACCAAAAAAAAAAGAAAAGAAATCTAACAAATAAAATTTTTTACTTTGTCCTAACCAGCATTTACACACTATTTTTATTAGTATCAGATTAGATTTTATTTATATTAGATTTTACTGTCATTTAACATACTAAATGAAAACTTCGGAGTATTTTAGGTAAGAAGTTGCTTATATTAGCACATATAAACCATGTAGGCATGTAGGCTGGTCTTCTGACAAAGCTAAATGGGTTGGTGTAATTTTTGCTTTTAAACAAAATCGAAATTTAATATTATATGTAGATGGAATTTTAACAAAAAAAATTTTTTTAGTTGTAAATGGACACAATAACTTTATTTTCATGTGGTACTAAAGCTGGAACCCAGTGCCTAACATGTGCTTGGCAAGCACTCTACCACTGAGCCACAACCTCAGCCCCAGGTGGGATTTTTAATAGAATAGCTTTTAAAAAAAATCTAAACACTAATTGTGCATTATTTTTGACTATAGGTGGTGACTCTAACAGCCGATGATAAGACAAGAGTTTCCTTCTCCTCCCTCTGGGGTCAAGGAGTCATTTATAATGTCATTGTTCGGGACCCATTGCTGAATACATCTGCTGCCTATGTTCCTGCTCACACATACGCTTGCAACTTTGAGGCAGTGGAGGGTAATTGTGCTTCCCTTGGTGAGTATATGGATTTAAACTTTGACAGATTCTTCTTTGACTTTGCAGATCTGTTTCCACAAATGTAGAACTTAATATTAAAAAATGCTTTTTGTTAATTCAGCAAATGTGTTTTGAACCACTGCATTTTTCTACTCTCTGTTCTAGGCACTAGAATATAGCAGTGAACAAACCAGACAAAATAAAAATACTTGACATATATGTGTGTGTGTGTGTTTGTGAGATACAAAATCATATGTATATTTAGTGGGAGATACAAGGCAGAATAAATTTGTAAAGTATATAATGCATGAGAAAGTGATGAGCACTAAGAAGAAAAATAAAATTGGAAAGGAACACATTGGTAGAGGTGAGAAGAAATCTGAGATAGCACAGAGAGGAAAGGCCTTGGAGGCAGGAAGCCATGTGCATATCTGGGGACAGGGCCTGCCAGGCAGAGGGAATAGCCAGTACTGAAGTCCACTTCCAGAAGGCTGCCTGAAGAAAGGTGTGAGGACAATGGCTGGAGGAGAATGAGGAGGGCAGAGTAGAGATGAGGCCAAAGGTGCAGGGCTGGTAGTGTGCCCTTGTAGATCATAGTAGGTGCTTCAGCTTTTATTCAGAGGAAATGGAAAGACACTGGGAGGTCTTGAGTGTATAGTGCCGTGATCTGACTTACATTTTAATGTGATTGCTGGCTCCTTTGGAGAAAAGACAGCGGCAAGAGCAGAAGTAGTAGAATGAGTTAGGAGGCCACCGAAGTCATCCAGGTGAGAGGTCGTAACTTAGGGAGAATGGTGGCAGTGAAGGTGTTGTGGGACCAGTGTGTGTGTCATCTTGAAACAGTGTGGTAGAAAAGGTGCACAAATAGGATTTTTGCATAATCTTCACTCTGATTCCTCAAACATTAGTTTCCATATTATTCTATTTCCTTCATCCTGTCTTCCTATAAAAATATTACATGTATGTACATATAATACTCTTTCTGAACCATTTGAGAGTAAGTTGCAGACAGAATGACCTTGTACCTCTAAATACTTATGTTTATTTCCTTACATAGCCATAGTAAAATGATTGAAATCACAGAATTAATATTGATACAATACTGTTATTAATCTACAGATATTATCAAATTTTACTAGTTATTCCACTAGTGTCCTTTAGAAGCCAAAAAATAATTTTTTTCCTGTCCAAAGTCCAGTTCAGGGTACCACATTGCATATACTTGTCATGTCTCCTTCGCTTCTTGTAATCTGGAACAGTTTGGTCTATTTTTGTCTTTCAGGACTTGGACCTTTTTTGAAGAGTACAGGATGTTTATTTTTTAGAAAGTCTTCAGCCTGTGTTACTTTGATGCTTCTTTATGATTAAATTCAGTTTATGCATATTTAGCAGAAATACAGGAAGCGATGTGTCTTTCTTACTTGATAGCTGTCCCATAACTGGTGGTGATAACTGGATTACTTGATTAGTAGCATCTACCAGTCTTCTCTGCTGTAAAGTCATTATTTTTGCCTAAAATATCTTTTGGGGAGATATTTTCAGTGTCTGTAAATAATCTCATTCTCAAACTCATACTTGCTAGTTTAGCTTCTGGTGGTCTTTTCCTGAAACATTTATTACTAGGTCGTTGCCAAGTGACATTTTTCTAATTTCATTCCATATTGTCCCAGATTTGACCAATGAGTGACTGAATGTATTATTTTTTATTTATTTATTTTTTAATTTTTACAGACTGCATTTTGATTCATTGTACACAGATGGAATACAACTTTCCATTTCTGTGGTTGTGCACAATATAGATCCACACCATTCATGTAATCGTACATATACATAGGGTAATATTGTCTGTCTCAGTCTACGATCTTTCCTTCCCCCACCCGCTCCCACCCCATTTTCCTCTACACAATCCAAAGTTCTACTTCTCCCCACTCCAAACCCCTCCTCATTACATATTGTCATGCACTTATCAGAGAAAACATTCAGCCTTTGGTTTTTTGGGCTTGGCCTATTTCACTTAGCATGATATTTTCCAACTTCTTCTATTTACCAGCAAATGCCATAATTTTATTCTTTTTTATGGCTGAGTAATATTCCATTGTGTATATATACCACAGGTTCTTTATCCATTCATCTTTGAAGGGCATCTTGGTTGGTTCCACAATCTAGCTATTGTGAATTGAGGTGCTATGAACTTTGATGTGACTGCATCACTGTAGTATGCTGATTTTAAGTCCTTTGGGTATAAACCAAGGAGTGGTATAGCTGGGTCAAATGGTGTGTCCATTCCAGGTTTTCTGAGGAATCTCCATACTGCTTTCCAGAGTGGCTGCACCAATTTGCAACCACCAGGGATGTAAGAGTGTGCCTTTTTACCCACATCCATGCCAATATTTATTGCTTGTGTTCTTGATAATAGCCATTTTAATTGGAGTTAGATGAAATCTTAGGGTGGTTTTAATTTGCATTTCTCTAATTACTAGAGATGTTGAACACTTTTTCATATATGTGTTGATCACCTGTATACTTCTGTAAAGTGTCCATTTCCTTAGCCCATTTATTGATTGGGTTCTTTGTATTTTTGGTGTAAAGTTTTTTAAGTTCTTTATAAATTTTGGAGATGAGTGCTGTCTGAAGTGTGTGTGGAAAAGATTTTCTCCCACTCTGTAGGCTCTCTTTTCACATTATTGATTGTTTCCTTTGCTGAGGAAAAGCTTTTTAGTTTGAATCTATCCCATTTATTGATTCTTGCTTTTATTTCTTCTGCTATGGGGGATGTCTGGTCCTAAGCCAGTGTGATGGAGATTTGGGCCTACTTTTTCTTCTATTTGGTGAAGGATCTCAGGTCTCATTCTTAGATTCTTGATTCATTTTGAGTTGAGTTTTGTACAGGGTGAGAGATAGGGGTTTAGTTTCATTTTACTGCTTATGGATTTCCAGTTTTGCCAGCACCTTTTGTTGAAGAGGCCATCTTTTCTCCATTGTATGTTTTTTGGCACCTTTGTCTAGTATGAGATTATTTATGTGGGTATGTCTCTGTGTCTTCTCTCCTGTATCATTGGTCTACCTGTCTATTTTGGTGCCAATACCATGCTGTTTTTATTACTATTGCTCTATAGTAGAATTTAAGGTCTGGTATTGTGATACCTCCTGTATCATTCTTCCTGCCCAGGATTGCTTTGGCTATTCTGGGTCTTTTGTTCTTCTAGATGAATTTCATGATTGCCTTTTCTGTTTCTATGAGAAATGTCATAGGGATTTTAATTGGAATTGTGTTAAATCTGCATAGCGCCTTTGGAAGTATGGGCATTAAGATAATATTAATTCTGCCTATCCAAGAACATAGGAGATCTTTCCATCTTCTAAGGTCTTCTTCAATTTCTTTCTTTAATGTTCTGTAGTTTACAGTGTAGAGATCTTTCACCTCTTTGATTAGATTGATTCCCAAGTATTTTATGTTTTTTTTTTTTTTTTTTGGCGGTACTGGGGATTGAACTCAGGGCCTTGTGCTTTCGAGGCAAGCACTCTACCAGCTGAGCTATCTTCCCAGCCCTGTTTTTTTTTGAGGCTATTGTGAACAGAGTTGTTTTCCTCATTTCCCTTTCAGATGTTTCATCACTTATGAATAAAAATGCTTTAGATTTATGTGTGTTGATTTTATATGCTGCTTTTTTGCTAAATTCATTTATTAGGTCTAGAAGTTTTCTGGTGGAGTTTTTTGGAAACTCATGTAATTGGCAAATAGTGACAGCTTGAGTTCTTCTTTTCCTGTTTGTATCCCTTTAATTTCTTTGGTCTAATTGCTCTGGCTAGTATTTCAAGGCTGATGTTGAGTAGAAGTGGTGAAAGAGGGCATCCCTATCTTGTTCCAGTTAAAGGGAATGCTTTCAGTTTTTCTCCATTAAGAATTTTGTTGGTCCTGGGCTTAGCATAAATACCCTTTACAATGTTGAAGTATGTTCCTACTATGCCTATTTTTTCTAGTGTTTTAAGCGTGAAGGAGTGTTGTAATTTTGTCAAATGTTTTCTCTGCATGTATTGAAATAATCATATGATTCTTAACCTTAAGTCTGTTGATGTGATACATTACATTTATTGATTTCTGGATGTTGAACCAACCTTGCATCCCCGGGATGAACCCCACTTGATCATGGTGCACTATCTTCTTACTATGTTTTTGTATGCGATTTGCCAGAATTTTGTTAAGAATTTTTGCATCTGTATTCATCAGAGATATCCATCTAAAGTTTTCTTTCCTTGATGTGTCTTTGTCTGGTTGTGGTATCAGAGTGATACTAGCTTCATAGAATGAATTTGTATGGGTTCCCTCCTTCTTTATTTCATGAAATACTTTGAGGATTATGGGTCTAAGTTCTTCTTTGAATGTCTTATAGAACTCAGCTGAGAATCCATCTGGCCCCAGGCTTTTCTTGGTTGATAGGCTTTTGATGTCTTCTTCTATTTCATTGCTTGAAATTGACCTATTTAAATTGTGTATGTCCTCCTGGTTCAGTTTGGGAGGATCATATGTCTCTAGAAAATTGGTTGATGTCTTCAATATTTTCTATTTTGTGGGAGTATAGATTTTCAAAGTAGCTTCTTGTTGTGTATTTCAGTGGTGTCTGTTGTGATTTCCTTTTTAATCCCAAATTTTAGTAATTTGAGTTTTCTCTCTTCTCTTTGTTAGTGTGCCTAAGGGTTTATCTATTTTGTTTACTTTTTCAAAGAAACAACTTTTTATTTTATCACTTTTTTGAATTGCTTCTTTTGTTTCAATTTCATAGATTTCAGCTCTGATTTTAAATATTTCCTGTCTTCTACTACTTTTGGTGGTGTTCTGTTCTTCTTTTTCTAGGACTTTGAGATGTAATGTTAGGTCATTTAGCTGTTGGCTTTTTATTCTTTTCTTGAATGCGCTCAATTTATGTGCTACAGTGAATTTTCCTCTTAATACTGCTTTCATAGTGTCCCAGAGATTTTGATATGTTGTATTGTCATTCACATTTATCTCTAAGAATTTTTTTCATCTCCTCCCTGATGTTTTCTTTTATCCATTCTTCATTCAGTTGCATATTATTTAGTCTCCAGGTGTTGGAGTAATTTCTGTTTTTCATCAATGATTTCTAATCTCATTCCATTATGATCTGTAGCTCTAATTTTTTGCATTTACTAAGGGCAGCTTTGTGGCATAACATATGGTCTATTTTAGAGAAGGATCAATGTGCTGCTGAGAAGAAAATGTACTCACTCATTGATGGATGGAATATTCTATATATGTCTGTTAAGTCTAAGTTATTGATTGTGTTATTGAGTTCTATGGTTTGTTTAGTTTTTGTTTGGAAGATCTATCTAGTGACAGCAGTGTGTTAAAGTCACCCAGAATTATTGTATTGTGGTCTATTTGACCTGGAATTGAGAAGGATTTGTTTGATGTACGTGGATGCACCGTTGTTCAGGGCATAAATATTTATGATCATTATGTCTTCCTGATTTATGATTCCCTTATGCAGTATGAAATGTCCTTCTTTATTCCTTCTGACTAACTTTGTCTTGTAGTCCACTTTATCTGATATAAGGATGGAAACCCCCGCTTTTTTACTAAGTCTATGTACATGGTAGTTTTTTTCCCATCCTTTCAACTTTAGTCTGTGGATGTCATTTTCTGAGATGAGTCTCTTGAAGGCAGCATATTGTTGGGTTATTTCTTTTTAATCCAGTCTGCCAGTCTGTGTCTTTTGATTGAGTTTAGGCTGTTAACATTCAGGGTTATTATTGAGATATGATTTGTATTCCCAGTCATTTGGGCTTATTTTTGGTTTTTAAGTTGGCTTGGTTTCTCCTTTGAGTGGTTTTTCTCTAAGGTAGTTCCTCCCTCTGCTGACCTACATTGTTGTTTTTCATTTCCTCCTCATGGAATATTTTGTTTAGAACATTCTGTAGTGCAGGCTTTCTGTTTGTAAATTCTTTCAACTTTTGTTTATCATGGAAGGATTTTATTTCATCTTCAAATCTGAAGGTTAGTTTTGCTGGGTATAGGATTCTTGGTTGGCAACCATGTTCTTTCAGAGCTTGAAATATGTTGTTCCAGGCCCTTCTAGCTTTTAGAGTCTGGGCTGAGAAGTCGGCTGCTGTCTGTATTGGTTTCCCCCTATATGTAATCTGATGCTTTTCTCTCGCGGCCTTCAAAATCCTATCTTTATTTTGTATGTTAGGCATTTTCATTATAATGTGCCTTGGTGTGGATCTGTTTTAATTTTGTGCATTTGGTGTTCTGTAAGCCTCTTGTATTTGATTTTCCATTTCATTCTTCAGGTTTGGGAAATTTTCTGATATTATTTCATTGAATAGGTTGTTCATTCTTTTGGTTTGTATCTCTGTGCCTTCCTCAATCCCAATAATTCTTAAATTTGGTCTTTTCATGATGTCACATAGTTCTTGGAGGTTTCATTCATGATTTCTTACCATCTTCTCTGTTTGGTCGACTTTATTTTCAGGACTAAATATTTTGTCTTCATTGTCTGAGGTTCTGTCTTCCAAGTGGTCTAGTTTGTTGGTGATGATTTCCATTCAGTTTTTTATTTGGTTTATTGTTTCCTTCATTTCAAGGATTTCTGGTTTTTTTGTTTTTGTTTGTTTTTTTGAGACTCTCTACCTCTTTATTGAAATGATCTTTTGCTTCCTGCACTTGCTCTTTCAACTGCTTATTGGAGTGATCATTCATTGCCAGCATTTGCTCTCTTATCTCTTCCTTTGCTTCATGAATCACTTTAATTATGTATATTCTGAACTCCTTTTCTGAAATTTCTTCTACCATGCTGTCACTGGATTCTATTAATATAGAATCTAGGTTTGTATGGAACATTTTCTTCCTTTGTTTTTATGTTGTTCACATATCTTCCCCTCTAGCAGTGCATTTCTCCCCGCCCCCCTGCAGAGGCTTGTAGTGACCCTGCAGGTTTCCAAAACCTCTTCTTTAAGGGGGAGATCAATATTAGCAGTGCCCAGTGCAGACAATATACAACCCTAAACCAATAGCCCCTATGAAGACATTAACAATATTGTCATAATAAACAGTATGAGTTCAATTATTATTATACAGTATAACAGACAGATTTACAAGAAGGTCTGCAGTTTCTAATGGAGGACAAGGAGGATGGGTAGGGGTATAGGGTGTAACTGTTAATGGGATAAGAAAAGAGTATATAGAAATTCTAGATTGTAGAAAGACTGAAAGTGTAATCAAAAGAAGTTGGTTGTTAGCATGAGAAAAGGGAGAAAGGGACTGAGGAAACAGGTAAACAAAAGGAAAATAGAGCAAGAAAAATAAAGAAATAAAAACTTAAAATTTTTCAAAATGGAGAGGGAAAAAAAAAAAAAAAAGATCTACACTATAGCAGTTATATAGTATTCAAACCTCCCAGTCTTTAGTATACTGATGTGTATCTGCCAATGAGCTTCCAGTCTCTAGCAGGTGTCTCAGGATGGGATTTTTCCCACCTAAAGATGGTTGCTTCCTCTTCCAGGATAATCCAAGATGGCCACACTGGCTTCCAAATATGTTGGCATATGGGGAGCTGCAGCTCAGGGTGTGGGCATGGTCGATCCAGGGTCCTGGAGGCGGGGTGTGGTTAGTCTGGTTGAGGAGTCCTGGTGGCAGCGCATGGTCATGGTCAGTCGTTCTGTTGGGCCTGGAGGTAGGGTGCAATTGGCTGGGCTGAGGGGTCCTGGAGGTGGGGCTTGGTCAGTTCGGCTGGGGGTCCTGTAGGTCCTGGCTGTTGTCTCAAAATGGCAGCAGCCACGTGTAACCAAATCTGTAGGTACTGTGAAGGCAACAGCAGGCAGCTGGTGATCTGCTGGTGGTCTGTGGTCTGTCTGCAGGCTATGGGTGGATGATTGGCAGGTGGACCTTCGGTGGTGGTTGATAAGTAGGTGAAAGGCAGGCAGGTGATGGGCAGGCAAGAGGCAGGCAAACGGGCAAATGGTGGATGGTAGGCGGCAGTCAGTGAGCAATCTGCGTTCAAAAAGTAGTCGATATGCTGACAGACTGCAGGCGATCGCAGTGGACAAATGGGATAAACAGTAGGGGATCGATAAGCAGCAAAGACTGCCTCGCAGAGAAACAGATATCCTTTGTTTGAAACCCAAGTTATGGAGCGACAAGGAATGCAGCCTCCCTCTATTCCACCATCTTGGATCCTAAATATATTTTGAAATAGGCTTTGATGATGGATTGATTGAGTGAGAGAAAATGGGGGAAAGGATAACTTTGTAGTTTTGGCCTAAGTAACTAGAAAAAGTGAACTGCCATTCACTGAGGTGGGAAAAACTGGGAGTGGTCTTGGACATGTGCAGTTTGAGAACCTTCTTAAACATTCAAGTGGGTGTGTTCAGTTGACAGTGGGATACATGTAGCAGCTGGAATTCAGGCGAGGTCTGGGTTGGAGATTGTCTTGAAAATTATGAGGTTAAATCTGTAGCATTTAAGACCACAGAATGGATGGTTTCATCAGTTGAGTGAGTTTATGGAAAAGGGAAGGGTCTAGGACTGAGCCCTGGGGACACTAATGTATAGAGATGTAGAAATTGAATAAAATCATACTGAGGTATTGAGGTGACTGAGAAGGAGCAGCAGGATTGGTAAATGGAAAGTGATGTTTGTTTTTATTTAATTAATTTCTGTGGTGCTAAGAATTGAATCCAGGAACTTGGGTAAGTGATCTACTACTGAGTTACACCCACAGCCCAAAGAGAAAGTTTAGTTGTTGTTGTTTTGGTCCTGGGAGTTGAACCCAGGGACACTACCAATGAGCTACATCCCTATCCCTTTTTTAATTTTGATTTTTGAGACAGGGCTTCACTAAGTTGCTGAGGCTGACCTCCAGGTTATGATCCTCCTGCTGCAGCGTCTCAAGTTGCTAGGATTACAGGCATGTTCCACTGGGCCTGGCTGTTTTCTGAAGGCAGCAGGAGAAAGTGTTTCAAGGAACAAAGTGATCAACTGTCAGATGCTGTAGATGGGTTGGCTAACAGGATGAAAATGACCCCTGGCTTCAGCAACATGGAGGGCCATTGGTGCCACTGAGAGCTGTTCTAGTGGAGCATTATGGCTGGAATATGTTCGAGAGAGCAAATGGCTGGAATTGGAGAGTGAGTTCAAATAGGTCTTTCAGGGGATTTTGCTCTGAAGAGCGAAGTCTACTAGTTGTGCTTGAGACAGGGATTAGGGTTCCTTTTCTTCTCGAGATATATCCTATTGTTAAAGGAGGAAAAAAATTCAGTGACACTCATGAAAGCAGTGAAGACTATTCAAGGAGAGAAAGGGTATTATAATAGGTTTAGGGACCATTTCAATGGGATTTTGCAGTGACAGGGAGAGAGTGAGTTCAATTCTAAATATAGCATGGGCAAGTGGAAGTATATAGCCAAGGAGCAGGTGGTGAGGGTGGGGGTGGTCAGTGAATGGAAAATTACTAAGAGATAATATGAGGGTAAAGGGAATTCTGTCTAACTGACCTAAGAGAATTCTTGCTGAAGGCAGGACAGGGTAATGAGACATCACCTGGGGGATGGTGGAGGATGAGGAACCTGATCAGATATTGAGGGTGATCAGATAACAAATGGGGGAAGCGGGGGCTGGTTCTTGCTAATCTGATATATCAGAGTTCTTGCTGAAATTGAATTTTATAAGGAAGTGTATAATGTGCCTGTGAGAGAGTTCAGGAGCCCAATTAAAGGGCGGTCACTTCTCTGTCACCACTTAGTCTTTTCCCCATGCTCATCCTTGAAAGAGAAAATGCAAGAGATCCAGGCAGATGTGTATTTGAATTTTTAACAGATAGATTGAATCATGTCTGTCTTCCTCCATTCTTTTCTCTAGAGACCTTCACATCCAAGCCCCTCCTAGTCAGAGCCTGTCTCAAAACAAAAAAATAAGAGTTTGGAGATGTAGTTCAGTGGTTAAGTACCCTGGATTCAATCGTCAACACCCCTCCCCCCCCAAAAAAAAAAAGGTTTTACTAAGTTGCTTAGGGCCTTACTAAATTGCTGAGGCTGACCTGGAACTTGTGATCCTCCTGCCTCAGCCTCCTGAGTTGCTGGGATTACAGACCTGAGTCCCTACGCCTGGCTTGATGTGTTTTGATTTGTGTCAGGTTTGTAGCATTTTTCATATGAGATTATGTAAGAGGTTTTGTTTTCATTATTAGTTCAGGGATTACTTGTGTTTATCTTGAAGGAGTTATGATAATAGGGATTTTTTTTTTTTTGGTATTGGGGATTTTACCCAGGGAGGTGCTTAACCACTGAGCAACATCCCCCAACCCTTTTTATTTTGAGACAGGGCCTCACTAAGTTGCTGAGGCTGGCTTTGAACTTGCTGTCCTCCTGTTTCAGTCTCCAGAGCCACTGGGTTTACAGTCATGCACCACCATGCCCATCAGTGGTAGAGAATTTTGTGAGCACATATTTCTCTTCAATAAACTGCATCTTTTGTGTTGTCATGGCATTCATATTTAAGTTTGTATCTATTAAGGATCATGAGATTAGAGATTCTTTGACATCATGAAGCATATTTTGATTTATTGTTGACTTGAATGCAACCTTTTTCACCAAGTTTGGAAGTGATAGTACATGTGTGATTAATAGTATCATTAGGGGCTGGGGTTGTGGTTCAGTGGTAGAGCGCTTGCCTAGCACATGTGAGGCACTGAGTTCGATCCTCAGCACCACATATGAATAAATGAATAAAATAAAGGTCTATCAACATCTAAAAAATATTTTAAAAAATAGTATCATTAATGTTCTTTTGAGTTTATGTGTGCCACCATTCCGAATTTCTGTTTCTCCTTTATCACTGAATTATTTAGAATGATGACCGAACCCCTGGTCATCATTTTACTCACAAATATCTATCTCTAAAATCTCTCTAAATATCTATTATTAGTTTTTTAAATAGTGCCAACCATCGTAAGTGTTGTTTTAGAAAAAAACATAAAACCATAGGAGCCAGGCATAATGGTGTATGTGTATAATTCCAGTGACTCTGGAGGCTGAGGCGGGAGGATCTCAATTTCCAGACCAACATGGGCAACTTAGTGAGACCCTGTCTCAAAACAAAAAGGGATGGGCTCAGTGGTAGAGCACTCCTGGGTTCAGTCCCCAGTACCACATGCACAAATATAACCATAGTATCATTAACACAATTTTCATTTTAAATGTTTAAAATAATTCTTTAATAGCATCAAATTTATAGTCAGAGTTTATATTTCTCCAATAGTATCTCAATTGTTTTCCACAAGTTAATTCAAACCAGGTTTCAGATGTACACTGTATTTAATTGATATGGCTCATAAATCCCTTTTACTCCATAGCCCCACCACCCCCTTTTTTCCTTGCAGTTTGTCTAATAAACAGTTACTTTAGGCACACTCTTACTCTCACCTTACTACACAGAATATGTCATAGTTAATATTGTATACTTCTATAAGCAAGCATGTAGTCTCATTTCTTTTTTGTTGTAGAAGCAGCCAATTGATCCTGCCTACATAGATTAATTCATTAAGGGTGGAAAGGGTATTTTTAAGATCAGTTCACTTTTTTTTTTTTTAACGAAGTTTTACTAATTAAATCCAGAATGTTAAATTGCATATGTTATCTACTAAATTTTCATTGTTTTTTTTCAGGAAGAGTATCTACCAAAGTGTTCTTCACTCTTTTTGCCGTGCTTGGTCTCTTCATTTGTTTCTTTGGACACAGATTCTGGAAAACAGGTATCTTGACCAGTGTACATGCCAGTTATGTTCCTTGTTGTCTCTGGTCTGCTGTGCTGTTGGGGAATTATAAACAGTACGGAGCATGAGCACTTCTCGCCACTGTCCTCATATGTTTGTGGCTGGGTTCTTTTGAGTTGCCCTGCATTTTTATCTTTATTTTTTTATGGTTCTGAGGATTGATCCCAGACCCTTGTGCAGGCTAGCAAGAACTTCACTGCTGAGCCACATTCCCAGTCCTGCATTTTAATTTTTTTCCTTTTCTCTCAGAAGTGGAGTGCAACCTCCTCTTAATAAGAGGGTAATAAAATTTGGCTTACCTGGTAAATTTCTTTAGTTGCTTGGTCTGCTAGTGACTAAAGGTAAAACTGAGATTAGAAGTCAGAGTATCTGCCTAGTGCGTGTGAATTTTGGTGATGGTGATGGACTTGCTGAGTCAGGCTCCAGGTCTGTGGTGTAGAGAGAGCCTGAAATGTCTGCTCAGTCGTAGGAGGTTCAGCTGCCCAGGGGAGTTTCAGAATCCACAGAGGGATATGGGGTGGGGAGTGGGATGGAAATTATACTTACTGAATTGGTTTTAGTTCTTTGGGTTGCAGTTTATGTAATGTTTTCAATTGCCTAAAAAAAATTTTATCAGCAAACTGTATAACTGAGCTTCATGGGTAGAGTGAACATAATTCTGGTCTAATTGCTCTTTGAATTTACTCTAATAAAGTGTTTGAAATATCAACTTCTTTCCCTCTGTTGCAACACTTTTTTCTTGTTTGGTAAGAGAGTATGGTGAGGAATACTCAATCCCTCAAAGTATAGAATGATTCTGTGACAAATAATTAATTGCTAGACTGTATGCAAAATCCCAAAGGTATTACCAGGGTTTTTATTTTTCTTTTATGTTGATACTTATCATTTTATATACATTGAAATTAAGATACAGGACAAATACTACCAATAACAACTGAGAAGAATATGAGAAAATAGGTAGAGCTGCATCCTCCTCAATCAGGATTAGATGTATTTATGGGAAACAAAGTTATATATGTGCTTTTATTTTGAGGTATTTTAATGGATGAAGATAAGATGATTTTAAAAAGATATTAAAGTCACATTTTGCTTTGGAATACCTTTTTTATTTTTCACATATAATTTCATTTTTGCTTATGTAACTGCTGAAATGTAGTGTGTAATTTCAGATTAGAAACATGACAAGAGTACTCTCAGTAGAAAATATGAAATTAACCACTTAATAATTGAAATTGATTTACATAAAAGGGTGTCTGGTAGTTAATGCTATACTTTATATTTTATCCATTTAATAATAAAATTACTCCCAATGACTTCTAAATTTCTCCTGCCTTTTAGATAATTACTGTGCTTCTCCAAATGCCATAATGTGTGACTATTCCAGGAGTGTAAGCATATATTGATAGATTAGATGTTTAAATTGCATTGTAAAAGGAGGACCTGACCATAGCTTGTTTTTGTTTTTGTTTTTCTGCCTGCTGGCTTGCCACTAGAATTATTCTTCATAGGCTTTATCTTCATGGGATTCTTCTTTTACATATTAATCACAAGACTGACACCTGTTAAGTATGATGGTAAGTGAAAGTGATAGTTTAAATTGGTGTTCACAATGGAAACTGCTGAACTGTACACAGTGGTGCACATACCTGTTATCTCAGCTACTCTGGGGGCTGAAGCAGGAGAATCTCAAGTTCAAGGCCAGCCTCAGCAGCTTAGCTAGACTGTCTCAAAAGTAAAAAATATAAAGGACTGGGGATGTAGCTCAGTAGATGGTCCTTGGGTTCAGTCCCCAGTTCTGTGGGCTGGGGGAATGGGGAATGGAGAGAGGAAAACTGCTGTGTTGACACTTCACTTTTCCTTCTGTAGTTGGACTTGTGTGTGATGTCCCCTTGCATGTGTGAAGTGGCCCCCTATGCTCCAAGTATCTCTTCTAAACTACTCATTCAGACCTTCTCTTCAGGATTTTTAATCTGTATAGCAAATTCCTTGGGATTTAGGGAAATGAAAGGCCATGTCGATTATAAACAAGATACAAAATGTACAACATCAAAATGTTAAAATGTTCCTTACCTTAAAATAGACATTTTCCTTCGCTACCCCATCCCATTTAACAGAATGCTTCTCACCTTCCTCAGTCTGAACTCATTGACAAGCCAAGCCTGTGACGCTCCTATGGAGTTAACATAGTGGTTAGATTCCTCCCTGAAGAGGTCTGCTCTATGCTGGTGTCATGGCACTGCTGAAGGGTTGGTGGGGCTTGACTAAGGGAAGACTGAGGCTGACTCTGATAATGGTACCGTGTGTCTGAAGCATACGGTTGGAAATGCTTCTCGTGATTAAACGGTGCATCTTCTCCCTTTGTACAGTTCGCCTGATCCTGACAGCTGTAGTTGGAAGCATTGGCGGGATTTTCTTGGTGGCTACATGGTGGCGATTTGGAGTCCTCTCACTGTGCATGCTGTGTGTTGGACTCGTGCTGGGGTTCCTCATCTCCTCAGTGACTTTCTTCACTCCATTGGGTAGGAGAGTGTAATTGATGTTCTGTGTGTTCGGTTCATTGTTTGGAAGACTTTAATTGGGCTCTCTAGACTCAAATATTACCTTGTTAGGAATTTGGATCCTGAAGTGGTGCTGTGTACCTCCACTTTTTGAAGGGTTCTGGGAATTTGCACTGATGATGTGGCTCTTCTAGAGAAGGCCTACACAAATAAGAATTCCTACTTTTCTGGGTGTAGTGGCACACATCTGTTATCCCAGAGACTGGGGAGGCTGAGGCAGGAGGATTGTGAGTTCAAAGCCAGTCTTGGCCAGCCTTAGTGAGGCTGGCTGAGGAACTTAGCAAAATCCTGTCTCAAAATTAAAAACAAAACAAAGCAAAACAAAAAACATAAAAAGGGCTGGGGATGTGGCTCAGTGGTTAAGTGCCCCTGGGTTCAATCCCTGATATCGAAAAAAAAAAAAAAAAAAAAAAAGCCTACTTTCTCAGAGGCACACTGTACTGTGTGTATCATAGAATGTCTGTGGAGGTAACTTTGTGCCTGTGTGTTTCTGTGAGAATTAATGGAGCTAAGGAGGACTCTTATTATGGCAGAACAGTGATTAGGTATTTTTTTGTTTTTTGTTTTTAACCCTGGAACTCTTTGTATAGTGAATCATATATATCATAAGCCCAATATATCTCACATATAAATTGGCAATGTTGTGATGGCAGCTGATCTGGGAAACCTGATGCTGTATCCTCAGACTTCCCAGGTATCCTCCACCTCCACTCCTCCCTTTTTCCAAACCCCAAGTGTTCTTAAGGTAACTGCTGGTAATTACCCTAGAGCAGTAGCCCAAGGATGGTTCTGCAATTTTGTTTTATGTAATTTAACAAATCCAAATAACCTGTGAGTTACTATTCTTAGCTTGTACAATTACTTACATTTCCAGATTGTTGTCAAAATGTGAAGAAAAGAATACAAAGATACTCTCTTAGGCTGTTTCCTTTGTGATTATTTTAGATCTTATATTAATATTGAAATTGATGGAAATGTTAGATTAACAATTAGTTTCCTGAGGCTGTTGACTCTTAAGAACACACAATATAACAGAGTACAATTCATCTGTCCCTCGGCTCTCTAAAGATTGTTTTTTAAGACCAGAGAGAATTGACAACCCGTGTGTTTCCCGACTATCCAAGGCCCTTTGTCCTGACTTTAGCAAACCTGTAGCCAAGCTCATTTCTGCTGGTCTCTTATGCGTGACCTTTTATTTAGAAAGTCTGGTGAAAAGTAGTAGTGATTAAGCTTGGCTAAATGACAGATTCTTATGGGGAGATAAGTGTTGAAATTACAGATGGGAGGTCCTGCCCTAGATGTGCTAAACCAAATACCACTTACTGGGGTTTCCTCCTTTCTGTTAATGCTTAGAAGATAGAGGGACTATAAGTTAGAATTTCTAGTATTTAGTGTGCTTTTGATAAGTAGAATGAGCCTAAATTTGGAAGTCAGGGAAAAAAATGTAATATACATTCTGGTCCCTAGTGCCCTGCCTGGCTTTTCACTTTGGACAGGGCACTGACTGCAGCTTTGTTTCATCATCTGTAAAACTCCAATAGGACAGAAGTGATGAGTGAGATAATACAGTCTTCATTTTCATCTTTATAAAAGTAGCCTAGAGCACCTTTCTCTAAACTTTGATGAACTATTCCTATTGGTGAAAATAATTTTAGCATATGCCATATATATATGTGTGTGTATATATATGTATGTATGTATGTTTACTTTTGAACTATCTCATAGCTCATGGACAGTTAGGGTGAGCATTTCCTTATTGCCAGTGGGTGTAAACTCATAATTTTAAGCATTATAATTTGAAAAATATTTAGCTGACCTCTGAGATCTGATTAGATTGCTGTTTCATCTTATGTGGGTAGCAAAAGAGATGATTCTCTGAAAAGGTCCATTCTTCATCTGTGTGCATTGTAACTATATTCAATCCTTGGCAAACAAAAAAGATGCCACTGGTTAATATAGTTGAACTTCAGAATATAATCCATAAATTCACCTCACTATGGCATGTTGCAATTGGCTTTCAGAAAACGTGGAGTCCCAAGGTCAGAACTTCTGCCCAAAACATGGGTCTCGAGCTATAGCACCATGTACAGATGAATCATGGTGCCAGCATCATATTAAATCATCAGATTTTTTTTTTTTTTGAGATGGGGTCTTGCTGTGTTTCCCAGGCTGGCTCTGAACTCCTCCTGTGTTCAAGTGGTTCTGCTTCAGCCTCCCTAGCAGCTGGGACTACAGGTGTATACCATCACACCCTGCTCTTGTTTTTTAAACTCACTTTATAAAGAGTTTTCATATATTGGTTATGGGTCACCCTAAGCTGTGCCACACGTTGGAGTCAGGTGGCAGAAGGGTTTGGTAGGAGCAGAGAATGTTTAGTTTCTGTCCCTGATTTCCTCTAGTAAGCAGTGGTGTGGCAGGATGTGGGTTGATAATAAAATCTAAAGAGGATTTTGCAGCTTATATTGTGTAAGTTCATAATTTAACTTTGAATATTTTTACTTGTCCCCCACCCCCCAATACAAAATAGGAAGCATAGAACTTTAGAGCTAGAAGGAGTGATTTAGAGCTTGGAGATAATTCAGTCTTTTTATGGGTTAGGAAACTGACATCCGGAGTCACAGGGCTAGTGAACAGAAGAGCTGGAACTGTTGTAACCTCTTCTAAAATTATCCTACTACTACATGAAGGGCATTTACCTGTGTCATTTCCCCTCCCCCTCTAAACCACCTTCAAAGGGGATCATAGCGATGGAAATGAAGAAAATTAGAGTTCATTTCTAGTTGCCAGCATATTCCCTGGTTGTTGCTTTAAGCCTTCAATCTTTGTCTGTGTTCCAGTATTGAAAAAATGAAATTTAAGTTGGTGAACCTCTTGTTTAGTCTTGATTTCTCTTTGCTTTTTCAGGAAACATAAAGGTTTTTCGTGACGATGGTGTATTCTGGGTGACTTTCTCTTGTATAACTCTCCTCATTCCAGTCATTTTCATGGGCTGCCTAAGAATAGTAAGTGTGTCATCACAAGTTAGATTTATTCATTATATTTATTGTCCCAGGCTTTCAGCTGATCAATTACTGCATGTTTTTATTCACTAGAGAGGGCTATATGATTATCTGCTTCTAAATAGTTTGTTACTAAGAAAGCAAAGGAAATTCTATATATGATTATCACACAGTCATCTTTGTTTCATCAAATGGAGCATCAACTGTCAATGTATTTCAGCAGTGGGAGCAGAAAAGTCATCTTTCTATAGTGCAAAAATCTGATGGGGCATTAGTTCTAGCTGTTTCTCCAGAATGGGTTTTCATTTAATTAGATGTTGGTGTTGAAGTTCTTTCACAGGGAATTTTATTTTCTATAGTGCAGTTAGGCATTGCTTAATAACAGAGCCACATTCTGAGAACTGCATCTGTAGGTGATTTTGTCATAGCACAGAAACGTCATAGGGTGAACTTATACAGACTAAGAGAGTATCAGTAGGTGATATAATCTTGTGGAACTGCTGTCGTATATGCAGTCTGTCTTTATGTGGCACCTGGCTGTATTTTGATAAACTGATCTTTTCAGGTAACCTTTTTTAGCTATTAATACTTGGTCCTTTTTCATGTGCCCTGAGGGATCAGAAGTGATTCTCTGTGATTGAGGCTAGTAGTGAGAATTAGAAACTACTCATTCTATCATGGATTATGCCTAAACTTTTCAATTCTTCCACAGCTGAACATCCTGTCTTGTGGCATTGTTGGCTCATATGCGGTGGTTTTGGCCATTGACAGTTACATGTATACAAGCCTTTCTTACATCACATTGAATGTACTTAGGAGAGCACTCCACACGGATTTCCACAGAGCTTTCACAAATGTGCCTTTTCAAAATAATGGTAAGACTCTTAAATCCAAAACCTGGAGTGGTGTTCAAATAGGAGAGTGGAATAGGAAAGAAGTAAGCAGCATTGAGTTTCCATGATGAACATATGTGAAGTATAAGTAGATCACTGTCTTTCCCCCCAGCTTCTTTCTGCAAAAAAAAATTGGTATATGTCAGCATGGTTGCATAATGTTGGAATGCCAGGGATTCAAACAATTAGTTCTTTTACAACCTGTTTGAACTTTTGGATGCCTGTAATAGAGAGTTCCTAGAGAGTTTGTAGTGTCCAAAATAAGACTGTGGCTTTCCTGCTCGTTACTTAGATTGTGAGCAAGAGAAAGTACATGGGTAGACTTACTCACATTGAAGTCTGATATTAGAAAGAAAAACCCAGACTTAGTCCCACGAAAGGTCGTGTTCTTATATGTTAGGTTTTAAATACAAGTGTTCAAATGGTGCTTCTGTACTGTTTTATTTATTTATTTATTTATTTTTTTAGACTTTATTATCCTGGCAGTATGGGGGATGCTGGCTGTAAGTGGAATTACATTACAGATTCGAAGAGAAAGAGGGCGACCGTTTTTCCCTCCCCACCCATACAAGAGGTGGAAGCAAGAGAGAGAGCGCAGAGTAACGAACATTCTGGATCCAAGCTACCATATCCCTCCACTGAGAGAGAGGCTCTATGGCCGATTAACCCAGATAAAAGAGCTTTTCCAGGAGGAACAGCCAGCTGGAGAGAGGACACCCCTCCTTCTGTAGATGGCATGGGCTTGGTCAGTCTGCCTCAGCTCTGGAATTCACATCCAGACTGCTTTAGCAATCCCTGGTGCAAGTCTAATATGGGATCAGCTCTGCATGAGATTATGGTGTCTTTTTTGATATGTGGTAACGGTGCACTAGGGAGTTATGATTCTAAGTGACAGAATGAGAAGGATAACTGAACAGTTGGTGGTAGAGAGGCTTTTCCTTATTTTCCCTTATACATGGGAAATTACTTTTTGGTTTATAAATATATGATCAACATATTCCATTAAATAGACACACCCCAAAATAATAATAATAATAAAAATAAAAAACAATGATTCCTCTGAAAAGCCCTGGTGTTTCTTTTTATAACTCCTTGAATAATTATCTCCCCTGAGTCTGTCTAAACTTGGGGAGGGGGAGTTATTCAATCTTTATTTACCTCTATGCTTGGAGATTTAGGGATTTGATACTGAGCTCCCGAATGTCAGGATATAAAGAGAAGTAACTCATCTTACTAAAAGCAATCTGACTACAAAGGTACGTGTCTTTTTTTTTTTTTTTTAAACCAAAAGGCACTTTTTTCAGTATTTAAAAGATTTTTTAATTGTAAAACACACATAAAGTTTAACAGCTTATTTTGAAGTATACAATCCAATAGTTCTCCTTTGTTTTTGACTTTTATTGCTTAAAATGGTAATTTAAATAGCTAAATTATTTCAGTTATTTGAAAATTAGTCAATTTATGTAGATAGTATTTTTATATGGATGGTTTATTTAGATTACAAAACATAGCATTTTGTTGTGTTTTTTTCTTTCAACACTTTATAGAGTTGACAGCTGGGTATGGTGGCACATTCCTGTAATCCCAGCAACTTGAGAGGCTGAGGCAGGAGGATTTGCAAGTTTGAGGCCAACCTTGGCAATTTAGCAAGATCCTGTCTCAGAAAGGGATGAATATAGCTCAGTGGTAAAGCACTCCTGGTTTCAATCCCTAGTACCACAAAAAATAAATAAATAAATAAAATGGTGATCTTTATCTTAAACTACATTAGATGACAAGGATTCATGCTCCCTTCCCCCAAGGAAACAAGCGATCCCTCCTTGAATCTATAGTGCCATTAACAGCCTTAAAAAAATCTGCACTTAAGTTTTCCCTGCTAAAGTAGCTGTGTTAGCATTGGTGTAAAATAGTTTTTAATAATTGTTTTTCTGAAATTAAAGCCTCTTCTACGATCTGTGTTTTGAAGTGATGAGGAGGGAGTCAACAAGGATTCAGGTATTCAGTGGGCCGGCCTTTAATTAAGAAAGACCACCTTGGATTCTGTAAGGAGGGCCCCTTCAGTTTCAGTAACCTTGTTCACCACAAGTAGCACCTGGATGCACAGGCTGCACTCCTCCTCCTCATGGGCTTTCTTCTCACCTGTCAGAGTGCTGGACTGTGAGCTGGTTTCTCTGACATGCCTGAGTGATGTTAAAGTTGATCATGGCTGTGGCACACACATGTGTGAGGTGACCACTATTTAATTGATGTTGCTTTTTACAGTTTCTTGAAAGTACAAAAGATTATTGAAGCTTCAGGTAATGGGAAAAATCTCTTAACTTTGCTTTTAAAAGTATTTTGGGAAGGATAAAACAATGAACAAATAGAAAACAAAACCACATTTGCTTTGAAAAATTTAAAATAGGTAATTTTTATTGTTTATAACCACAGTAACATTTAAATGGACTAAAAAGTCTTTTTTTAAACTTAGGGACTCTGGCTTCTTTAATCTTTGTACATTCTAACAGTTACATGGAGTATCTGTGAGTTGTTCTCAGTACCCTCAAAATGCTTTGCAAGTGAAGAGTGTAAAAGGTGGAACACCATTTTTTGGAAAGATGATACAAATTATTTAAAAACATGATAATTTATAATAAAAATCCAATTTGTATAATTTTTATAATAAATACCTATTTTGAAAAAAGTGCTAAAAAGCCTAATTATTAAAGTATTAATTTGTGTTGGTTTCATTAGCTCTTCAGGTATCAAATTGAAGAAAACGTAGTAGTATTACAGGAAAACCTCTTTCACTATCCTTAAAACATTTTCTGAAAGTTCTGATCTGTTATAGATTAGTTACTAGGTTGCCAAACCACACTAGCTAAATAGTACTTGTAGGCCAGTTGAGTTTTCTGAAGAAGGTGATAGAAAACTGATTCCAACAAAGAATTTGCTAGAATACTAGACCTGGAAAGGACTTTAGAGATCATGTTATCTGTCCCTTTTATTTTATGCCTGAGGAAATTCTCAGATAACTGCCCAGACCTAAGTTGGAGATGCTCAGCACCCTATCCAAATGTGCTTTGTATTAATCATAAAGATGTAAAATCACTGATTATTTTCAATTTTCTTCTAATAAACTGGTAGGCCAGTCTTCATGTTAATATTTATAACTATGACATTTTTAGGAATTATTAATTTCACACAAGTATGTTTTTCCAAGTTAATTCTTTGTGGTCCCAGACCATCATAGGTTTGTTTTCTAATACCAGGGATTGAATCCAAGGGCATTTAACCACTGAGCCACATCACCAGCCCTTTTTATTTTATTTTAAATTTTGAGACGGGGGTCTCACTAAGTTGTTGAGGCTTAAATTTGTGATCCTCCTACTTCAGTCTCCTGAGCTACTGGGATTATAGGCAGGTACCACCATGCCTGGCCCATTTCTTTTCTTTTTTAATTTCAAGTGACTGATACATAATATGTAATATTTCTAATAACCATAAATATCTATATAGAAGCATTTGTGTAGAACTTTTTTAAGGATCGTTCTTGATGATGTCCGTAATACCTGTTGGTAAACTTCATTAAAACCCATAGTTCTTGGCTTTAATTTTCTGAGAACAGGGCCTTAACCCTGGTGCTCAGTCCTGCATTGGGCCTTAGCCCTTAATGGGAGAGCAGCTTACCTGTGTTTTCCTTTTATATTATGGACTGAACTATAATCTCACCAAATTTATATTTTGAAGCTCTAGCTCCCAGTATCTCAGAATGTGACTGTATTTGGAGATAATGCCTTTAAAGAGGTGATCAGATTGAGGCCATCAATCCAATCTGATATCCTAATAAAAAGAGAATAGGATATACAGAGAAACCGTAGGAGCACGTGTCAGAGGAAAGTTCATTTGAATAAGCAGCAAGAATGGCCATCTGCAAAGAGGCCTTGGAAGAAACTAGTCCTTCTGGTACTTTAATCATACACTTCTAGCTGCCAGAGAAAATTTTGTTGTTTAAGCCACCCAGCCTGTGATATTTTGTTACTGAAGCCTTGGCAAAGTAATGTACTTTGCAAACATTTTATTCCTATAATTGGTGGAAATGCTCCCTCGCAGTTTTGCCATTGTATTTACAAGGACCACTCTATGAAATTGACAATAGAGAGGAGCTCCAAGTTAGTCAAAATTTTGGATTTATCCAGGGACTACCATGTAAACACTGGGGAGATTGGCAGATCTAGATCAAGCTATATCAAAACAAGAGGCAAACAAAACACAACACAACATGAAAACAAAATAATAGTGGTCTTTGACTTGGATATTTTCTTCAAGACAAATTTGAGTTTTTGTGTGTCAGACATTGTCTTGTGTGCTAGGAAACTGATGGCAAATACTACAAGCCTGATTTCTGCTCTCAGGGCTTAGTGTAACAAGTGAGACAGATACTAAAATAGTTATACAAAGAGGTACAATATGCAATGACAATTTCTAATGGGGTGAGGCAGAAAGAGGCCCATCAGGGAATATTTTCTTGAGGAAGTGGTTTAAGCTGAGATTTGGAGGGTGAGTAGGAGTGACCAAACCAAAATGGGGCAAAGTGTGTCTCATGTAGTAGAGGGGAAACAGAGTCTTAAGCCTCCCTTCTCATTAGAGAGAGCACTCAGGTGTATCTCACTTGGATGCCCAGCCAGTCCTGATAGCCTTCATTCTGGTGGTTGCTGGGTTCAGCTCTTGGTATTCTGTTAAGGGTACTATCAATCTTTGTTAAATTTTAACCACACGACAAAACTGCAGCAAACACCTTCCCTTTTTATCTTGCTGCTTTAATTCCTCCCCAAACCCTAGAATTTGGTAGGAGTTCTCTAGGAGATGGGTCAGCATGTCTTCAAAAACAATTTTTCCTATTCAAGCCCTGTACACAACTGTAATGTACCTGTCACTCCCAGGGTGAATTCCTCCCCTTGCAAGATTACAGAATGGCTGATTATGGAGTCTTTAAGGGGTGAAAGGCTCACTGTCTCACATGAGGTTTATGGTTCCTACTGACAGATTCCATTGCCCAGCTTGTGTGCACATACTCTGACCTGCTCGAACTCATGGTGGGCCTGTTGAGAAGCACATGGATATCTGTGTCTCGGGGCTTTGAGCAGAGGGACAGAGATCAAAATGAAAAACGAGAAGCAAGTGAGATCATTATTAAGCGTACCTTTGCTCTCCAGTTCTCAATGAGTTTTTTCAGCAATTGAACCAGGCAGGTCTCAGTTTGCTTCCTTCTTCCCTTTTCTCTTATTCTCCCCTCCACAACTGGTATAGGCTGAGGCAGGAGGATTACAAGTTGAAGGCCAGCCTGGGCAACTTAGCAAGACCCTATCTCAGATAAAAGATAAAAAAGACGGGGGATGTAGCTCAATGGTAGAGCACTTCTGGGTTCCATCCCCAATACCTAAATAAAACACCCCTGCTCCAACCAACTGTCATTTGGGGGACACCATCCGTGTATCAAAATTCCTTAAAACAAGATATTGTCAGGTCTGGGCTTAGGGTTCTAGAGAGAGAGCTTGAGGCCCAGGGTTGAAGGCTTCTAAAAAAAATCTCTTATTAATGCCTGACATTTTTTCAATATAGTCTTATTCCATGAGTAGAGCTATTCAACTTTCCTTTCAACCCAGCTCTCACTTATGAATTCCTTTATTGATATATACCAGTTATTTTCTTCTTACTCACTGAATAGTGTTTTTACTATCTTATGTTTTACATAGGTCTTGAGTGTTGCACAAAGTAGGAGCAAAAACCCATTGAGGTAGGATGTTTTTGGGGGATACTGGGGATTAAAAGCAGGGGTGCTTTACCACTGAGATATATCTCCCCCTTTTAAAATTATGAGACTGGATCTTGCTAAGTTACTTAGGGCTTCACAAGTTGCTGAGGCTGGCCTCAAAATTGCAATCTTCTGCCTTAGCCTCCTAAATTGCTGGAAAAACAGGCATGTGCCACCAAACCTGGTAAGATAGGTCATAAGATGAACATATTCTACAGGTTAACATTTGAGAAATTCATTCACTATGGAAAAAAAACTTTTTCTTTTTTTCAGGGTAATGAACCTAGAGTCCTGCACATGCTATGTAAGTGCTCTGCCACTTTAAAATCCTTAAACTTTTTTTCTTTTTTTTGGCAGGGTTGGGGTGGGGGGCAAGCAAGATCTTGCTAAATGGCCCAGGTTAACCCTGAACTTTCCATCCTGCTTCAGCCTTCCCAGTAGCTGGGATTATTATAGGCATGCACCACCAGGCCTGATCTGGAAAACACCTTTGAAAGCAGTGAGCACTTGACCACAGAGTAGTGCTGAAATTTAAAACCAGGAGTGGAGAGGTCACCTCCATTTTAAAGTAGCCAAAGGCCAGCCCAATTAATCTTCCACTGTATATGAGAACAAAAGCAAAATGCTGAAGTTTGGGGGTTTTATGCAACCACGATGGACTAATCCAGTACATAATAAACCATACTAAGTACTGTGAATATTCTTTTTCCTTTTGGAGGATATTTAGGTTGAATCCAATTTGTTCACTCTAATATGGCTTGGACCAGGGGTAGCAGTGCATGCAGATGGTGAGGAACGGTAGGTTTCTGATATATTTTGAAGAGCGAGCCAGCAGAATTTGCTGAGTTGGGATGCAAGATAGAAAGTAGAGTCAAAGATGCCACTTTAGGGTTTTTGGAGTTGGCAGCTAGAAATGGGATTAACTGGGATGGGGAATAGTGTGAAGAAGTTTTGGGAGTTCCACTTTGGACATCTTGAATTTGAAATGACTCTTTGGCAGTCACAGGTGGACAAATCGAAGAGTTAAAGAGGGGTATAAACTGTAGCTGTAAATCTGAGTCATCCAGCATTCAAGTGATAACACCAAGGAAATGAGCAGATACACAGCACCAAATAGGAATAAGGACTGACTGATGGTGGCTAACGTTGGGGTCAGAGAAAAGAAAGGAACAAAGGGGACCTAAGAAGGAGATGCCAGTTAGGTTAAAGGAAAATGTCCCCTCAAATGCCAGTTAGAAATTATCTCCATCAATATTTTATTAAAAAACATTTTGTTTGTTAATTGAAAAAGGTAGTAGCAGTCACCTCAAGTTAACTTGTGGATCGATGATCTTCCATTGTTTTCACTGAAGCAGTATAGAACTAATCTAAAATTGTGGGAGTTACCTTGATATTAAAGTATACCAACGATTAAAAATTTGAACAGAAAGCATTTTATCTGAGGTTGTATATAATTGTTTTTTAAGAAGTGTATTCCCTATATAAAATTTAAAAAAATATAGCTGATAGTTAATATACAGATGATGTACTAATAAATTACCCACAGGCTGGGTGGCTTAAAACAATGGAAATATTTTTCTCACAATTCTGGAGACCAGAGACTGAAATCAAGCAGTGGTTGTTCCCTTCTTGGAGCAACAAGAATCCATTTTGTGCCTCTCGCTCGGTTCTGGTTCTGGCAGTGACTCATGATCCTTGGTGTTCCTTGACTCTTGCCTTCATCTTCATCTTCACATGTTTTCTGTGTTACAAATCTCTTCTAAAAGAACACTAATCACTGGGTTTAGGGCCCACTTTAAATGCAGAGTGATCTTATCCTGAAATCCTTAATTATATCTGCAAAGATCCTATTTTCCAAATGTGGTCACATTGCTAGGTATGATGGGTTAGGATTTGGATCTATCCTTTGGGAGAATACTATTCAGTCCACTATAGATGATAAAAAGGTTTGTAGGATCAGCAATAAGAAGCTGCTGGACAATCCCTAAGAAATACACATGGAGACTGTTGCTAAGTACTCTTGTGGTAAGAAGAGACAAAAGGCCTTAAACTATATAAGAAATGTAAGCATTGTTTTAAAATTAAATTGGCAAGCATACCAATTTTAACCACTCATCTTTATTGATAAAATAGTTTCCTATGCATTATATACTCTCAGACACAAATTTAAGGTTCTTAAAAAAAAAGGGGGGAATGGAAAACTCATTAAAAACGAAGTGTCTTTCAAACACCCAAGACCTTAAAATTATATTCAAGCAAGAACACCAAGAACAAATTAACTCATCTGTTTACAAAAATATTTATCAAGTAATGTTTTATAATTACAGCTGCCTAATGAATTGCCTCAGACAAAATCTCAACTGTGTAGTTTATTTTCTTTAATTTTTACTTGGGATTAAAACTATTTGAATGAATGTGCCACTGAATTAAGGACTACTTTCCAAAAAAATAGAAAAGTTTAAAAATAAAAGACTATAAAGTATCCCTTAAGGCCTCTAAATGACAAAAGAAATTTAATGTTTTGGGCCATTAGCCCTTTTCTAATCAATAAGCCCCATCCACCCTCTCTCCCCAAACTTAATATAGAAAAATTCTAAAGTGAAAAGTAGTTTTGAGTTTTACAACATATTATACAAAATTATCACATGACATTTCTTTAACAAATTATATGCTCAAAAGTAGAATTTTCTATTTGTGGTAATTTTAGCATGTAATACAAATGAGTATATTATATGTAATATTTGATACTCATCCTTTTATTCCATGATCACTACAAAATAAAGAAAAATTTAGGTTTCAATTGGTGTTAAAGTTTTTATATCCAGTGGCTTTAAAAAAAATGCAGGTACTCTTTTGACATTTAATAAAACCAAAACTTGTAAATCCATAGATTTTCAACCCCCTTTAGAAATGAAAAGTTTTATTTAAAAAAAAAAAAAAAAAAACATGAAGGGTATGAGGACCAGATGGAGCTTAAAAATAAATATTTTTTAAAAAATTTGAGTCTACTTTTTCTGTCTTAAGTAATCACTTAAAAAAAAGGGTTGTATAAACCAGTAGAATTTTGAATTTACTTTGAAATTACCACACCTATTTTACTAAATCAAACATTTCAGCTCTGTTAAGTAAATGAAATATATAATATCCTTAAATACCAACCAGAAAAGAGAAAGATCTTATTTTCATTATTTACTAAAAACCAAAACTTATTCTTTCAGAGTAGTTTAACCTACTAAATATGTCTATTATAAGATCTTCTTTCTTAGAAAGTAATATTCCTTCTTTTTCATTCCTGAAATATTTCATATTCTTCAGCAAGTTATGGACAATTGTAAGCTAAGTATCATAAAGTAAGTTAGCTATAATTAAATTGCCTCTTTTATTTGTGGAATATGTAAAACATTACTACAGCCTTTAACCTGAATTTTCTTTGACAAAAAAATTTAAATTAATGGGAAAGGAGACAGGCAATCACTAAAGCAGAAGTCTTATGGTACATAAGCTATTTGTTAACTCTGACACCAAACAGGAAGGATTAAATTGAGTATGAGGATCTTCCATTCACAAAACCATGGCAAAATATTATAAATTAGAATAATTCTATGAATTCCCAAATGTTTACTGGGAATAGTCAAGTTTATCTAAGTATATCATCCAGAAAGTCAACACCACTGCTGCAAGCTCTTGATATGTTTAGCCATCACTGTGAAAACCCTTCATTTGTTCACCAATTAACAAAGGCTCAGTTTCTATTTTCAATTATGTTTTTGAATAAAGTTTATAACTAATAACTATACATTTTTTGTTGCTATTGCTTAGCCAGTGCACTGTACAAACTATAGAGAAAAAAAAGGGGTTGATTGAAATTGAGTTTTCTCTTCATTTGTTCATTTATAGGCCAGTTTTAGTGACAGTTTGGAGTCATATACGAAGTTCCCAGACTTGGAAGCCCTTCAGCTCTTCCTCAGACTCAGGTCACTGTTGGTTACTAATGCTGACAAAGATGTGCTTTCTGATGCATCATCCTTCCTAAGGTTCAAAAACGATTCTCGAGTTATTTGAAGGATCTCTCTCAAGCCTTTGTTTTCTTGCTAGGAGGCGGCAAGCAAAAAAGAAAAAAAAAAAAAAAAGATACAATCACCACCTACTGAGGGTAAACATGTATTAAGAAAAGCCAAATGTGAAAGTATAACAACAACAAGAAAAGCAAATTTTGTAACTGGTATAAATGTAGTTACATATAGTTGGCCAGTTGAATACAAACACTTTTTTTAAAGAAAGTGTGAATTGTTTATACTCTACCACCACTACAAAGCCATATATATGTGTGTGTGTGTATATATATATACACACACACACAGATGTGAGAAGCAAACTCAAATTGCTTGTAATCATACTAAAGATGGAAGGAAACATCTGGATCTATATATAAATTCATAAATGTAACGAATAAATACCCTGTGACTACACCCTCTAAGTATATTAGTACTTTTATTATTTTCCACAATAGTATGGAATGTAGGACAAGCTATCTGGTTTGTTTCCCTTACTGGAATTTGAGAGCAGTGGGGCTGACTGATATTTCTCAAAAAGGAAATTAAATAACCACATCTGGCATTGTAAAAAACTGCCTTTTTTTTTCCTCTAGAATTCCTGTTAAGAATTTGCAGATAGTTAAAAATAATCTTTTATCATCTATTGTTATAGTTACTTTTGTACCACAGTGGCAAAGCTGAGCAGGCACAAACTGTTAAGTTTGAAAAGTATAAAATATTTATTTTCTGGCTCATTATTGAAAAGTCTGCCCATTCCTGTTACACAAATGAGAGAATACTATATATTTTTAAGAGTAAGAAGCCAATTTTATCTCTCTAACCAATTTCCTGATCATGATTTCAAAGTCTATTCTAATTATTTTAATTATTCAACAATGACTTGTACATAAAATAAAGGACAGACCGAGACAAAGGCTTTTATAGTCCTCAGAAAATAAGTATACAGAAAATATCTGTGGATTAAAGAATTCTTTCCCTGTACTATCTCTGATAGAATGAACAAATTTGTAAGAATTACTAAACTGAAGTACCTTCATTTAGTAAGAAAAGGAATATAGGATCAAAAACTAACTTTCTTGGGCTGGAGTTGTAACTCAGCGGTAGAGCGCTTGCCTAGTTATGTGTGTGAGGTACTAGGTTCGATTCTCAGCATTGCATATAAATAAATAAATGGTCCATCAAAACTAAAAAAACTATTAGTATAAGTTCCTAATGATCCTAGAGTCTCGCATTACTATATAGTCGCATATATCCATATATCTATATATCCAGGTTGAATATTACCAAGTATCCCAGGAAAGCATATATATATTTTAAAATGGGATATGTTTTCTGGTATGTCTTTTTATGGACAGTTTTCACTTACACTTGCAATTTAAAACTTACTTCAAGTTGAAATATTCGTTCCTGCTCTTTACAACCCTGTTGCTCATCAATTTCAATGGCTTTCCTCATGACTGCTGCCATTTCAGTTATCTGGTCAACATGTGCTTGTAACTCCTGGAAAAAAAGGGATGAGTTGGAAATCAGTGAACTATTAAATTATTTTTAGTTTTGGATCCTTTTAATTTGCACTCTCATTTAACATGAATGTAATATTCTTATATTGCCATTTAATACAAATGTAGTTAGATCACAACAAAAATGGTTAACAGTGAGTGTGGTTTTGAAATCAGATTTCTATTAGGACTAGAATTAAGGATAAACACCAAGATATAACTAAACCCAATATCAAGAAATTTACTCATTTCACATTCCTCTAACCACAGGAATCAGCAACTTTTTCATACCTACATATACAATTAATCAAATAATGGTGAAGAAAACATTGTTGACACAATTTATCTTTCTTTCTTCCAGTTTTCATGATTCACAAATCTTTTCATTATCATCCATGCCTATAATCTAGAATACTTTCTAAATCAATCCTCTTTGAAAGCAAGAACTGTATCCTGTTTACATCTGCCTATTTAGTGTTTAGTATATAATACTGAGTAATTAATAACTTGTGCTTCTAAATATTAAAATATTAAATGGCCTTTGTCAACTGTTGAAAATATAATTTCAGCATAACACAGACATCCACATTTCTTAGGTGCATAAATTCTGCCATTCTTATTATTTTTTTGTAAATCTGTGATGTGCCAGGCATTGTACCAGGCACCAGGGATATCAAGCCTGTTAAGACTATTCCCTGACCTTCAGGAGCATACAGCCTAGTGAAAGAAACAAATAACCATTTAAAAATCAACAGAAATGTGAAAAAACTCATTTTATCACAAACAGTTTCCACAGATCATTATTCATTGGTAGTGGAGGTTACTATATATTAAGGTCAAGCTTAAAAAATAACTTTCCAAATAAATATCAAGTCTCAGTTGTATATACTGTTTGTAAAAAGGATTTGGATAAGATCTCAAAAAAAACCCACAAAATGAGTAATTGGAAGAAATGATGAAAAAAAACCTCTTTGGCAAACCACATAAAAATACATTTTATATATGTGTACATATTTGTATGTATAAAATATATGTATTTGCAGTGCTGACTGAACCCAGGGCCTTAATGGTAAACAAGTGCTCTACCACTGAGCTACACCCCCACCTCATTTAATAATCTTAACTAACAAAAATGCAACTCCCCTTTTTTTCTTTCTTTGTGCTGGGGACTGAACCCCAGGGCCTTGCACATGCTAAGCACATGTTCTAGCATTGATCTATACCCCCTCCAGCAGCTCCTCCTGTTATTTTAATGATGACATCTATATAATGTGAGTACTTAGGAAGACACAATAAAAGACTAATTTGCACTGTCCAGTACAGTGCTATTAAAATTAAATACATATAGTCATTAAAATTACATCCCTGAGTTGCACTGGTGACACTTCCAAGTGCTCAACAGCCTCATGTGGCAAATGTACACATGTATTTAGTGTACATTCTGATGTGCTTCTACATTAGTATAGATAAAGAACATTTCCATCATTTTAGAAAGTTCTGGATAGCCCTGGATTACATTATGGTAGCAAAAGGATATCAAGACAAATACTTGCCATACTTGGCACAGTTAAATCATTAAAATTCCTTCCACTTATAAAGGGAACATGTTTAAAAGTAAACATAAGTAACTGCAGCAGCAAAATGAGTAATGAACAAATGTTTTGAATAGCAATAGCATTCTCGATTTATAATTTTATCAATCCTACGGCACTAACCTAGGTTTAAAAAATAACACATAGGAAGCAATTAATTCTTTTTAAACTGAAAGAAAATAGACAGTACTTTTTTTTTTTTTTTTTTTTTTTTTTTTGGGACAAAGTCTGTTCTAACAAGATCACCACAAGATAAAATCCAATACTTTAAATACAGTAGTATTTTTACAGGCCTAATTAATGGTTAACTTATTAACTTTAAAATCTTTAGAGAGGAATCAGTTTTCAATAGGGGTAAAAGGCAAGAACTGATTCATAACTGCCTTGAAGACAAGAAGTGTTAGCAACATAATTATTAAACTGTTTTGAAATGACTCTCTTTTTTTTGCAGGGGAGGCACTGAGGATTAAACCCAGGGCGCAATACCATGGAGGTATATCCCCAGTCCTTTTTATTTTCTGAGACAGGATCTCATTAAGTTACTGAGGATCTTGCTAAATTGCTGAAGCTGGCCTTGAACTTGTGATCCTCCTGCCTCAATCTCTTGAGTTGCTGGGATTACAGGAGTGTACCTAATGCTTTTCATTTTTAACTTTGTTTAGGCTTATTTCTACTTTACTAAGTAGATAAAGACCTACCATAACCAAGTTAAAAAAAAAAAAAGAGAAGACACAATGGTGAGAACATTGCTAAATTATAACATCTAAACAAAAGGCATTTTTGTTTTATTTGTGAACTGTAAAGGACTACAAACTATCAAAAATCTAAATTAAAACATTTTTGATGGACCAAGATTGTAAGAAATCAGGTTAAAATTAATGCCAAGAAAATGTCCTTGATGTTAACTGTTTTGCAGCAACAAAAATTGGAGCAACAAAGCTAATAAGAGCAAATAAATGAACAACTGAGTTAAATATCCTTTAAATTTTATATTCAATAACACACTGTGTATGATACAATACACAGAAAATTAATGACAACTTTCTATACTAAACAGCATGACTATCAAAAGCACAGCATTTTCTTTTTAGCTGACTTCATTTGCTAATCTATTCTTGGAGGGAAATTCAAAATAAAAGAAATTTTAAATGGACCCCCCTTCCATCCACACCCCAAAGTTGACTGTTTTATTTAGTGTACATTCTGATTTGCTTCCAAGTGCCTCCTCTCCAGTCCATGTTGAGGTGCTTCAAGGATGTGTCGAGATGCATCAAGGAAGAATCCTTCGGAGTTGTTACGATGTACCATGTCAATCTGTAGTACAGAGTCATTATAATGTTAATACGGATATTATCCGTACTTTAAAAACTGAATGAGTGTTAGTTCATGCGTGTTAGCCAACTGTTCAAAATGTTTGCTTTTTTAAAATTTCCAAAAAGGTATGTTAAAAATAATATAAGTATTTGGATGATAATAAATTCTCAAACTTTCTACTGATTTTTTTTTTTTTTTTTAAGTGTGTACTCATAAACTTCTGGAGTATTTCAAAAGGGTATCTTACTCAAATGCTGCTGTGTATAACTCTATGTTACCCCTAAGTGTGTTATAAAATTGTTTTTGTGTTTATGTGTTATCAGGGCACTAGTACCCAAATATGTCCTAAAATCCCACTGTTTTGTGCTTTTATGATGTTTCTGTTTATCCACTTCTGCTTATGGAAACCCTCCTCACCTTCATAATTAATTCAAGGTTTGATTTGGATGAATTTTCTCTTTCTTGGACATCTTTCCAGATTCTTCTCATGAGACCTAATATAGCTCTTTAGTATTCTGGTAACAATTCATATTTCTATCAGATCCTGCCCTATATTAATTATGTTTGTATCTCCCATTACAAACTCATACAGTAATTTAACTTATTCATTCATTCACCATGTTATTAATAGTTTACAACTAACCCAGTGCAAGTGTTAATGAATGTTTGTTTAACTGAGTCAAGGTATCTCCTTTTTGGGAAAAATCAAAATCACAAACATTAATATGTATTAGTTAGAATTAATAACGAGTAAATTTATAGTCATTTTATGGAAGGCAAGGATCAGAACTTAGACAAATTCAATCCACATAATGAAAATGGATGGTTTAGAGCTATCTTAGGAAATATTTAACTTTACTAATTAGTAAAACAGCTTTGATGAATGAAATCTAATGTGTTTTATATTTGGTGCTGGGGATTAAACCCAGGGTTTCATGCATGCTAAGCACATGCAATACCACTGAGCTAAATCTCTATCCCCTAATGTGTTTTAGAAAACATTTGCTCTGTCATAGTTGCTACCAGATCGGACCAACAAGCTGCAATATCCAATTCTAAGCTTTTTTTTGACATTTTATTTCAAGTTATAAAACATAAGGGCCTTTTAGAATACTTCAAGATTACATTTATCTTACCAATAATTTTAACTCAATTTCTCTTTGTACCTTAAAAAAAAAATTAGTTATACATTTAAACGATTTGTAATGGTCTCATTACAATGGATTTTTTTTTTTTTTTTTTTTTTTTTTTTGGTGAATGCTAGGGATCTAACTCAGGGCCTTGCAATGCTGAGCAAGTGCTCTACAAAGCCATATCCCCAGCCCAAAAATATTTTATATTCAACAGATTGTCACCCAAATATTCAAGAATTTCCATTTGGCTAGGAGATGAATATTAGATAATATCAAACCCAATTTTGTTTATGTATTTACTAGCTGACACAAGAGGAACCTATTAAGTTTTCTCAGTTATTTACTAGATATTTAATTCTAGAGGAATTAATATTAATTTAAAAACGAAAGCACCAGAATGGAAGAAATATTTTAAAGAATCTAAAATGTGTTTTAATAATTGAGAAAGATTAAAAATATGACTTGTAACAATCACTATTTCTTGATAACTAATAATAATTACCTCACCATTATGCAATATAGATAATGGCTGAGTTATCACAACCTAGTTTCATATTTTTATTTCACGCCAGCAGCTAAAATTAAGTTTAAAATACAATATAAATGGGGAAGATCATTCATTTATCTTCATAACAGTTGCCAGTAAATACAGTAACATACCAAAGGAAATAGACACTGGAATGACAAGATGAACAGCAGAAAAACACTAGTTTCTAACCACTTCAGTTTTGCCTCTAAAAATGATGTCAACTTGCCAGGCGCGATAGTGTAAACCTGTAATCTCAGCAGTTCGGGAGGCTGAGGCAGGTGAGACCACGAGTTCAAAGCCAGCCTCAGCTAAAAAGCGAGGTGCTAAGCAACTCAGTGAGACCCTGTCTCTAAATAAAATACAAAATATGGCTGGGGATGTGGCTCAGTGGTTGAGTGCCCCTGAGTTCAATCCCTGTTACTCCACTACCCTCCACCTAAAAGAAATGTTAACTGGTATACAATACTGGGGGAGGGGATCAAAATTTTAGATTGGTACTCTTATCTTCTCCCCAGTCCCACAATTTTCCATTATAATGAGGATCATCCATAGAGTGAATGAATTAGCCTCATTCAGAAAATGATCTTCAGAAAAACAAATTTACATTTAGCTGCTTTCAAAATATTTTAAAAAGTTTTCAAGCATTTCAATTTTTTTTCTCACAAAATATGTCATTATGCAAGTTTACTGAAAGAAATATTTCTTAAAAGTAGGTAACTTACAAAGGTAATTTTGAATTGAACAGACTTACCTTTATTTCCAAAATTATGTGTGTAATATACACATACACACATACTTATTTAAAAGTTACTAGGGAGCAGTAGGAGTTAGAAAAAAAATTAAACAGAAAATGGCACATTACAAACAAGAATTGAGAAAAGGAAAAGCAGAAAATGTCAGTTAAAAAGATGAGGTAGTCAATGGCATTACTAGATATCTTTTTTTTTAACACAACCCTGTTTTCCATTTCAATTTACATTTATGGAATAGATTACCTTGGAATGCTGCTCCTTTAACTTCATTATTATACCTGGATCATCTTTTTTGCTAGCCATGAGCAATCTAAACATTTGTTCTCGATACTTGCTCATTATAAGTTCCAAGGCAGACTGATGTTCTTCCAGGGATGTACGCAATTCTATCAAGAATAACAGTATATTTTATTGAAACTTGGTAAACAAAATATTCTTAACAATATTATATTTATCAAAGCATCAATTGATAAATAGGGTATTTTAAAAAGAAAACATGATACCGAAAAGTCTACCCATATAAAAATAAAAGACACCAAATGAAGTCCCCATCCTTAGAATTTTTTTTTTTCCCCCCAGTACTGGGAGTTGAAACCAGGAGCACTTTACTACTGAGCTATATCCACAGTCTTTTTATTTCTAACTTTGAAACAGGGTCTTGCTAAGTTGCCAGCACTGGCCTCAAACTTGCAATCTTCCTTCCTCAGCCTCCCAAGTCTCTGGAATTACAGGCGTGCACTACTGTACCTGGCTTTAAAATTCAGTTCAGTTTTATCAGAAAACATTTACTAAACAGCAAATAAATAATCAGACAATGCACTTACTATATTAAAAATACCCAAAGACCACAGAATTTAAAACACAGTGGAGAAAACAAATATGTGGTCAGTGCAGAGCTACTCAAACACATTTAAGAGAAGTCTCTGGGGAAAAATTTGTGAAAGTTTTCTAGAAGCATGACACTGGGATGACCTTGATTTTCTTGGGTTGAAAAATTAAGGCAGATTAAGGTAGGGAGGCATGAAAGTGGAGATTTGTTGAGGAACTAGTCTGAGATGGCAAGAGCAAAGTGCTCATAGAGAAGAGCTATGGGAAGAAGACAGAAAAGGCCAGGAATTTTTGAAGTTCCTAATGTAAGGAAATAAAGATATAATGAAAGTTCTCAAGCAAAAAGCGGCATGACTAGATTTTATTTTTGAAAAATCAATCTGATGCTTGTGTTAAAGACTGATGGAAGTGGAAAGACTAGAATCAAGGAGACCAGTTAGGACAGTACAGGCAAAAGATTAAGAGGACAGCATCTTAACTGGGGGCTAAAGCAGTGGGACTGCAGAGAATGAAACTGAGTCATTTCATAGGTAATAAAAATGGTGCAAACTGAGTGTTGAGAAGTAAGAATCTAAGATGATATCAAGCAAAGATGTTCTCTGAGTGTGGGGGTGCACACCTATAAAACCAGTGACTTGGGAGGCTGAGGCAGGAGGATCCCAAGCTTGAGGCCAGCCTCAGCAACTTAGCAAGACCCTGTCTCAAAATAAAAAATAAAAAGAACTGGGGATATGGTTCACTGGTTAAATGCCCCCATTCAATCCCCAGTACAAAACAAAAAAAAAAAGGTGTTCACCTACAGTGATAATGTGTTTTACCTTTGTTCTCTTGTTGCAATTCTCTGATTTGTCTGTTTTCTTGCTGGATTCCCATAACTAACGTGGACCGTGGCCGATGTCTTGCAACTTCGTTAAGTTCTTGAATTTCTTCCTGATACTAATGAAAAGATGAAAAAAGAATATGTGTGGAGAAAATATTTGGAAACATCTGATATGTGAGTAAGTATAAATAAACAGATCCTCAGAAAGTTAAACATACAGGTGTTACATAACTCATTCATTGCACTCATAGGTATATAACCAAGGGAATTGGAACCCTATGTCCACACCAAACCTTGTTTTCAAATACTCATAGCAGCATTATGTGTAACAGTTGAAAAATTCAAATGTCCATCAACTGACAAATGGATAAACCACAACATGTTGCATCCTCACAATGCAATATTATTGGGCAATAAACAGGAATGAAGTACTGATTCATGCTGTGATGGAACAACTGTAAAAACACTGTGTTAAGAGCCAATCACGGCCGGGTGTAGTGGCACATGCCTGTAATCCCAGTGGCTCAGGACTGAGGCAGGAGGATTGCAAGTTCAAAGCCAGTCTCAGCAACTCTCTGAGGCCCTAAGCAACTTAGCAAGACCCTATCTCTAAACAAAATATTTTTTAAAAGGGCTGGGGATATGGGCTCAGGGGTTAAGTGCCCCTGGCTTCAATCCCCAGTATGGGGCGGGGTGGCAAGCAGCAGCCAATCATAAAAAGTCACATATTGTATCATTTTATCCAGAATAGGCAAATCATGGAGGTGGAAAGATTAGTGTTTACTAGAGGTCAGGAGAAGGCGAAGCTAGGGAAATACTGCTAATGGGTCTACAGTTTTAGGGTGACAAAAATGATCTGGCATTAGTGGTTATGGTCACACAACCTGTGAATACACTAAAATCCAATGAACTGTTATCATTTAAAAGGGCGAATTTTATGGTATATAAATTATCTTAATCAAGAACATGTGCAGAAGAAATGCAAAGGAATTTGTATTAAAAAAATAAGTGAGACCCTAACTTCAAAACTGCACTTACTTTCAAGACATTCTGAGACACTTAGTAAAGGATTCATTATAACATTCCTGGTTCTTAACTTCAAATGTCAAACTCGTTTTTTTAAAAACAAGTTAATACTAGGCATATGTTCACTGGAATGCCAGAGTTAAACTGGACATCATTGAGGAAGGTAATCTGTTTAGAGCAACATGGCTGCAAAACAGAATAAGTAAACTTGCTCTACTATTTTCATAGCTTTGTTAAGAACATTACCCCAGGGTTGTTTCCTTTACATAATGAATGAGTTTCAAAAAAACTGGCTGTGAATATACATCTTCCCCTCTAATTTCCATCATAATACCTGAGATTATATGATTTTCTTAATAGTTGAAAATTTTTATCAGAGGAGGGATTAAAATGGTAGCTAGACTCCCTAGTTCACTGGAAGATACTGTTATACATGGTAAAAATATCAAGCTATGAAACCTTTAATTTCTTTTTAATTGACAGCATTAAAAGAAAAACAAGATAGTAAGTACTAATGCATTACCTGCACAGGCTGTAAACCAGATATTGCTTTGTATCACTTTAGAAAATGTTTGGTTGTTAAATAGCATCATCTAAGTACTTTCATAAAGAAAACTACATAAACATTTCTGTCTTATGTAAGACAGAGCAAAAAATACATCAACATCAGTAAAGGATATTATCTGGTCTTTGTCAAATTTATCTACACCTAACAAATTCATCTGCTGTCCAAACTCAAATGTGTATGTCAGAAAAGTGATCAAATCTACAGGTTTTATTTTAATTTTTGGTATCAGGAATTGAACCCAGGGGTGCTTTAAAAATGAGTCACATCCCAAACCCTTTTAATTTTTTGTTTTGAGATAGGGTGTCACTAAGTTGCTTAGTGCCTTGCTAAATTGCTGAGGCTAGCTTTGAACTTATGATACTCCTGCCTCAGCCTTCCAAGTTCCTGGGATTACAGGTGTTCACCATGATGCTTGGTAAATCTCTTTACCAAGATTTAGATTTAGAAAACACATGAATATGACAAACATCCTCATCTAAAGCAGATTAACCATACAACTAAAGCTACTTTAAAATTTAGAGAATCAAAAACAGCAGCTTCTGTTAAATGCAATCAATCAGAAAGAAAAATCGAACCTGCTTCATTGCTTCTACTCGCTTGTTGAGAGCTGTGGTTTGCTCAATCAGAGATTCTGCTGCATCGTCATGATCTCTCAATCTTTCAACAAGGGCTTTAGCATCAGCAAGTGCCTTCTCAATTGTGCAACTCATTTCTAAAAGAATACCTATAATTAAAATTAAAATCAAGACTCAAAGTCAGCATATCACCTTGCTTTAGTTTCACATGAACAAAAATAAACTTCTAAAGCTTAAGTTTGTTCATTGGGAGAAAAAAATATCTGTTAAATGGAATCAATCAGAAAGAAATGATGATTGCATATTAGAAATGATATAAGCTTGAAGAAGAATTAGAGTGTAAGAATTCTGCTTAGCCTCTACTTAGGTGATCTGAGACACTGCTCAAAACCACATACTACTTACTAGACAAAGTTGCCTCTAAATGTCATGCTATTTAAAGTCTCAATCTCCTCTTGGGTATGCTTCTCAAATAAAATTGCATTAAGATCCAAACTCTTGTATTTTCCTTAGTAGAGGGCCAAAAGAAAAAAAAGTTTTGATGTGAACCACACTGGCTCTTATGGGAAACTTAGTATATACAAGAGAAACTTATGGAAATTTCAAGATTGCTTAATAGAGGTTCCCAGCACTCACCTCCCCTTCAACAAAGAACCAAAGTAACAGGTGCATAGTTGAATTCACAAGTGAGTGACCATGGAATAACAGTAAGGAGTAAGAGAGATACTGTAACCTTATAAATTCTTATAGACCTGGGACAAGAGTACAGTAAGAGAAACAAAAGAGCCCGGCACTTGCCACCTGGGCTCCACAGTTGAGGGAAGTCTTCCATTTGCAGGGTAAGTGTTTAAAAAAAAAAAAAAAAAAAAAAAGAATCCCAGCAAAATAATCAGTGTGGATTATTGGCAACCCTAGCTCTTTTGGAAAGATTCACTATGCCCGCTGGCTTGCATCTAACCTAGACAAGTAACCTGAAATCTGCACAATAGACTTGCTTTGGAAAAGGATTTAACATCATCTCCCAGAGAATGAGTAGGATGCTGTTCAGGAGCCATCTTGAGAAGGGACCTACTGTCTGATTTGTGGCTGTTTAGAGATCAGAAACCCCAGTATATTCCCATTTCTGGGACTTCTTAAGACATTCCACTGCACTGGCTCAGCAGGTTAGTGATTCAAACCTGTAGTGTTCTGCACTGTAGGGGACAGGGTTTGTGACATAGAGGAGAAGGCGATGCCCTCAAGAACCAGGAGATTGGGGAGCATGCCCTTAGAAACCAGGGGCATGATTGGTAAGTAGCACGGGGGTTCACTCTAGTGCTTGAAATGAAGGCATTTGCCCATGTAATTTCTGCCACCCCTCACCCGAACAGGCTCCTGTCAGTTAACAGGGCAAGGAAAGAACTCCATGTTCCCACTGATGCCTTGCCTCCAGAGGCTGCTGGGACAGCTTTGAGCAATGCTGGAGCTCTAGCTGCTAGGGAACTGCAGCCTAACATGGGGAAAAGCCTTGCCTGTTGCCTGGGGCATCTGGCTCTTTTTCATGCACTTCCACTAAGAGGAATTTTGCTTGGCTGCAGATGTGAGCCACTCCTGTTGATTCCCTGGAGGGCATTACATCTAAAGGAGTCCTAGAAGAATACCCCCCCCCACACACACACACCAAATGCCCTGACCCTTGGTGTGCACAGTCAAGAGATGCCCCAAGAGGAATTCTGCCTTGACTCTATCCTGCTCCATCCCAGACAGGAGTGGGGGTGTAAGGTCCTACTGCTGTCCTGTCACCAGGTGCCTGCAGTTAGATGGGATCTGAGGTCCCGCACTTGGGTGGACATGCCTACAGTAGCAGAAAGGAACACCATAACTATGCAGTTCCACTGCTGGCTGCCCATCCCTACACCTTGCCTGTCATGCACTGCTGACTAGACTGCATGTGAGTGCCACATAAGAGGTGCTGTGATGCTTGCCCTGGTCTCTCCCTGTGAGGCACTTAGGCCTGTACCATTCTCTAATCAGGTCACTCGCCATTATTGGTATAGCTAGTGCTAGAGACCCTTACAAGTAACAGAGCTAACATCAACAGTGCTGAGGAAATTCAACACCTGGTAGAGGCCAGAGACTTGTTCTAAAGGAATTCTTCAGATAGAAGCAAAATGATATCAGAAAGAAAAACGTTCAGGGATGAAGGAAGAGGAACAGAAATTATATATAACAGTGAATATTCTCTTTAGTTCTTTAAAATGTTTGACGTTTACAAATAAGAATTACTTTAGTCTGATGAAATTTTTAGAATATGTAGAGGTAATATAGAATACAACTATAACTACATAACAACATAAGGAAGGAGGAGTAACAAAGGGGCTCATATTGTGAATAAGGTTTCTAGCATTTTACTTGAAGCTGCAAAGTATCAAATATAAGTAAGATTGTAAAAAATTTATGTATATTTTAATTCTTAAGAGACATGCCTGAAAGAATTATACAGAAAGTCAAAACCACAATAGTTGAATTAAAATGAAATAAAGTGTTCAATAACCCAAAAGAACAAAATAGGGAAAGAACAAAAAAACAATATGGTAGACATAAAGTCAAACATTAATAATTACACAAAATATAAATGTTCTAAACACACTGATTAAGACAGATTATTGTAATGAATTTAAAAAGAAAACCATATGCTATCTATACAAAACTCACTTAAAATATAATATAGGATAAAAGTAAAAGGATAGAAAAAGGATACAACATACAAATACTAATCAAAAGAAAGCCAGATAATATGAAGCACATGAAAATATGCTCAACATAATTAGCCATCAGAAAAATGTAATTCAAAACTTCAATGAGGGGGTAAAAAGGGTGGAGTTGCCAGTGTCAGTTGGTCCAGGTGTCCTGGCCTGAGGCATCTTCCTGTTCCCACCCCATCCCGGAGCCTCAAACGGAGGATCATTCATCAAGAATTTTATGTCGAAGTCCTAAAAATTTGTTAACCAAGATGATGAGTGCTGACATGGATGTTGATGCTGAAAATCAGGTGGACTGGTGGAAAAAAACATGACTTATTTAATCAAGTGTTGGAACTCCAACACACACTTGAAGATCTCTCTGCAAGAGTAGATGAGGTTAAAGAAGAAAATCTGAAGCTAAAGTCAGAAAACCAAGTTCTTGGACAACATATAGAAAACCTCATGTCTGCTTCTAGTGCTTTTCAAACAACTGACACAAAAAAGCAAAAGAAAGTAAGGGACTGGTTTCCCTTCTGTTTTATGGAATTGCTGCTGACCGTTTTTTGTTTGTTTCTTTTTTTCTCCTTTTAAAACTTGGATAGATTCCAAAAGTTACAGTACCTTTGTGGCTTCATTGAATATTTATGAAGACAATGGCAGATCTAGGCAAAATTAACTGCACAAGACATTTGTGTATTATGTATATTTGTGTATAGTTTGTGTATTATGTTAGACTATGAAAAGGTGCAAAAGTATTGTACATACTTTATAATTAGAACTGCATATATTTATGAGACTTGAAGATATTTTATTTGCTTTGATATATAAGTTTAGCACTGTCTTTTATTATATAGGCTTAGTAAAATATATAACCACCATGTTGTGAAAAAGTGACCAAAATCATGTACTGAATGCACAGTTTTATGTACCCTGTCCACCATCTTGTGCCTCTTCTCCATTTGCCTCTTCCTTCCCAATGCCCTTCCCCTAAGGAAAAAAGAAAGTCTCACATTTGTAAAAGTGATTTTAATAGTTAATCACTTATGAAAGTAACCTGACTCTAATTGTTGAAATTTAACCAAAATAAGATTGTTTCTTAGCTAGGGTTTGTCCTTTGTGATATTTAATAATGAGATAGGACTGTGGGTTTCTCTTTAAGCAACTGAAGATGAGCTGAGACTATAAAAATGGTCTCACACTGGGAAGATTTGTTAAAAACTTCCTTTTGCACAAAATAACCTACTTGGTACCTGAAAAGATAGGAATTCTGCTCATGTGTGTGTTCAAGATAGAAAATTTCAAGGAAAAATAGAAATGAAATGAAGCAGGAAAGAACTTGGGAAGTACTAGTAACCAATTCCAAATGCTTTCACTCCAGATTTGTGTTCTGTCTGGCAGAACAGATTTTTGGGGGACAACAGATATGAAAATGGATTAAGTTTGAATAATTTTATGTAAGCCACATTTTGGGAAGACCAGTTACCATTTGGTCTCAAGGACATTTACCCAGTAGATCAACTTATTAGTATCAGAATCATGAACACAAAGTAGAATTTACATGTATAATAATTGGTAATTTTAATAATATTAGCTCACTTATGCTCCTAGTATTTTATGTAAATTCAACAGTTTAGTTTGCAGAGGTTTAGTCATTCTTTAACAATTTTTAAAAATTTAGTTTGTAGATTCCATTTGGTAAGGGAATCAGTATTGGAAATAATATTAAGATGTTATAATAGGAAAAGAGAACCATTTTTATAGCTTATGGTTATTAGATTTGGGCTACTTATAATCATGAAATAATATGTATTAGTGTAAGATTTGATATGTTACTTTAGCTGTATGAATATATAATAACTGAAAACATTTTGCATCCCTTTTGTGACCTAATTTACAAATGTTGCAGTTCTGCTTTGCTGTTTAATAAAAAGCTACTTCAGAAAAAAAAACAAAAAAAAACTTCAACTAGTAGGGTGCAGTGGCACACACTTGTAATGCCACTAACTTGGGAGGCTGAAGAAGGAGGATAACAAGTTTGAGGCCAAAATAAAAAATAAAAGGGCTAGGGAGGTAGCTCACTGGTAAACTGCCCACGAGTTCAATCCCCAGTACCAAAAATACAAAAAAAAAAAAAAAAAAGAAAGAAAAAGAAACTAAAAAGCCTACAATGATCTATTAAGGGTGGCTATCACAAAAAAGACATTAAAAAAGATAATAAGTGTTGGCTAGGATATGGAGAATCTGAAATTTGCACAAACTGCTGATGGGAATGTAAAATGGTATAGCCACTTTGAAAAACAGTCTGATAGTTCTTCAAAATGTCAAATACATGATCCAACAACTTCATTTCTAGATATAAACTAGAAAATGAAAAGAAATTCATGCAAAATATTATGCATGAAAGTTCATAACAACATTATTCAACTGATTAATGAATAAATAAAAAGATGTTCTGAAACAAGGAACATGAATGATAGTTATTATGCTAAGTGACAGGAACCAGTCACAGTAACTATACATTATATGATTTAATGTCTAGTAGAGGCAAATCCATAGAAACTGAAAGTAATTTAGTGAATGCCTAGAGCTGGGGTATAGCAGGGGGTTGGGTATGGTTGGGAAGAGGTAAGGAGAATGGGAAGTAACTGTTAATGGCATATGGCATCTTTTTGGAGTGATAAAATGTTCTGAAATCGATTTTGTTGATGGTTATATAACTGTGAATATACTAAATAAAACCCATTCAGTTGTACACTTTAATAGGAAAATGGTATATATCTCGATAAATGTGTTCCTTTTTTCTTAAAGAGTTGGTGTAAACACACTTTAGGGAAAAGAAAATGATCAGGAACAGAGAAGCATTACATAATGATAAAAGGCCCTAAATGTAACACACACCTAACAAAATACACAAAGCAAAACCTGAAAGTATTGAAAGGATAGACATACTCACAGTAGTGAAAACATCAATGCTTTTTTCTCAGTAATTGACAGATGTTGTATGGAGAAAATCAGGAAGGATAGAGAGGAAATGAACACCATCATCTAAATGGATTAAACTGATTTTATCAAATACTACCACCAACAATGGCAGAATACAGTGGTTCTCTTTTACCTATGGTTTTACTTTCTACGGTTTTAGTTACCCATGATCAATTGTCCAAAAATACTAACTGGAAAATTCCAGAAACAATTCATAAATTTAAATTGTAAGCCATTCTGAATAGTGTGATGAAATCTTTGATTTATTCCTGATCAATACATGAATCATCCATGCTGGCTACCCTCCACACCTGTTAGTCATTGACTAGTCACCTAATTTATCAAATTTACTGTTACAGTAGTAGTGCCAGTGTTCAAGTAACCTTTATTTTACCTAATCATGGCCTCCCAATGTGCAAGAGTAGTGATGCTGGCAATTTGGACATACCAAAGAAACTATATAAAGTGCTTCTTTGAAATGAAAAATTCTCATAAGAACAGAAAAAAACCCCACAAAACTATATGCCAAGGTTGCTAAGATCTATGATAAAAATAATCTTCTATTTGAAACTGTGAAGGGAAAAAATTTGTGCTAGTTTTGTTGTCACACTCCAAACTACAAAAGCTACAGTCACAGCATGTGATTATGTGATTAGTAATTAGTTAAGATGAAAAAGAGAGCTGGGGCTGTAGATCAATGATAAGAGTGCATACACTGCCTCTGCAAAGTCCTGGGTTCCAGTCCCCAGCACCAAAAAGAAGAAAGTGTTGAAAACTGTTTTTCAACCTCCAGCATGAGAGAAGGGTGAGGGGACTTATGTTTGTAGATGGAAGAAACGAATAGAAAAACACATCCTGATTGGCAGCAACATTTTGTGTCTGATTGCCCATATGAAGACTTCTGTAGGGATCCTCTGAAATAAGTCACACCAAGCCATTTATTGCAAGTAAAGGATGATTACACAGATTCAGGAATAAGTTTGGACTGAAATTACTACAGAGGTTTTGTCTGTTGATGAGGAAGCTGCTGCTACATTTCCAGCAGAGTTGAAGAGGCTAAATAAGGAGAAAGGATACCAACAAATGTGAGTTTTCAACTGCAGTGAGACTAAGCTCTTCTGAAAGAAGATGCCAGTAGAATCTGCAGTCATAAAAGTGCTAAAGAAGCAGGACATCAGACATAGGGCAGATAACTCTAGTACTATGTGGCAATACTACAGGGTTTGTGTACAGAGTGAAGAACCCACACATACCCAAAGCCAAAAACTATATTTTAAGACCACATTCACATAACTTTTATTATAGTACATTTAGATAAGAAATATTTTGATCTAAATAAATTTGAAAATATAAGATATCAAAAATTTTGGCATATATGTAATATAGTACTTTGAAGGAAATTTACAGCATTAAATGCTTATATTAGAAAATTAGAAAGACTGCAAATCAATTATGTAAGCCTTAACTTTTAGAAAATAGGAAAAGAACAAAATAAAACCAAAGTAAATAGAAGGAAGTAATAAAGACCATTAAGATAAAATCATGAAATTGAAAACAGGAAAGCAACAGAGAAAACCAATGAAATCAAAAGCCAGTTCCTTTTTTTTTTTTAATAACTTTTACTTATTTATTTATGTATTTATTTATGTGGTGCTGAAGATCAAACCCAGTGCCTCACATGTGCTAGGCAAGCACTCTACCACTGAGCCACAACCCCGGCCTGAAAAGCCAGTTCTTTATAAGAAGTTGGCGCATCTCAACTAAGGGGGAAAAAAAAGAGAACTAACTGATCACTGTCGCGCCTGTAATCCTAGCAGCTGAGGCAGGAGGATCACAAATTCAGAAAATCTCAGCAACTGTGAGGCACTAAGCAACTCAGTGAGACCCTGTCTCTAAATAGAATACAAAATAGGGCTGGGGACATGGCTCAGTGTTGAGTGCCCCTAAGTCCTGAGTTCAATCCCTGGTACTCCCCCCACCCAAAAAAGAACAAAAGAAGGTTTATCACTGTAGACCCTAATTCATTCAAAGCAAAAGTGAATACTATTGTAATCCCACACAACTAAAATGGATAATTTAAACAAAATGGATTAATTAAAAACCCACAAACTACATAAAGTCACAAAGAAAAAGATAAACATTAATAGTTTTATAACTATTAATTACAGTTATTGGAGTTTCATAACTATTAAAGTCTACAGCTATTCTATAATAATCCTTTAACTGTAAAGACACTAAGTTCGTAGTTAAAAATATCCTACAAAATTGGGCCATGTGTGGTTAAGCGCCCTTTTCAATCCCTGACGCAAAAGAAAATTTGAAAATCCTGCAAATAATCTCCAAAACCAGATGGTTTCAGTGACAAATTGTAACATACATTTGAAGAAATAAAATCAATATTACATAATCTCTTGAAAAAACAGAAGTAAATTCTTTCAAACTCATAAAATGATAATCAATATTATTCTGAAACACAGACGGTACAATGGCAGTAAAAGAAACATGAAAAAAACGTAGACCAACATCCCTTATGAATATACATGCAAAAATCCTCAAGAAAATATTAGCAAATCAAATGTGTTAGTCAGCTTTTTCACTGCTATAACTGAAAAGACCTGACTAGAACAATTTTAGAGGAAGAAAAGTTTATTGGGGGGGGCTCAGGGTTTCAGATGTCTCAGTCCATTCCTTGGGGCTGGAGGTGAGGTAGGACATCATGGTTGAAGAGGGTGGAGGAAAGCAGTTCAAAACTCGATGAGCAGGAAGCAGAGCCTCCACTTGCCAGATAAAAACATGTACCCCAAAGGCACACCCCCAATAAGCACCTCCTTCAGTCACACCTATCTGTCTTCAACTGTCACTCTGTTAATCCCATCAAGGGATTAATTCACTGATTGGGCCAAAGTTTTCATAACCCAATCATTTCTCCTTTGAACCTTCTTGCATTGTTTCACACATGAGCTTTTGGGGGACAACCTCACATCCAAACCACAACATTAAATTTGGCCATATATTAAAACTATTATACACCATGACCAAGTGAGGTTTATCCCAGAATTCAAGGCTATCTCCCTATCACTGTAGTCCACCAAAGAGGAAAATACTTGATCATACCAATTGGTACATAAGAAAAAATTTCAACATCCTTTCATAATAAAAACTTTCTGCAAACTAGGTCTAGGAGGGAATTTTCTCAAACAGAGAAAGGGCACTTCTAAAAAAAAAAACCCTACAGCAAATCATACTAACTGGACAAAGACTGAGTATATTCCCACTAAAATTAGAACAAGGCAAAGTTGTTCTAATCACCAATACAGGTGCAAAAAAAGGCTAGAAAAATGGTGTTGCGGGGGGGGCACCTAGATTGCAAAAGAAATGAAACTGCCCTCATTCACAGCCAATACTGTCCGTATCAGAAATTTAAAAAAAAAAGCTAGGCCCAGCAGTATACCCTGTAATTCTGAGGATTTGGGAGGCTAGGCCAGCCTCAGAAACTTGGGGACCCTGTCTAAAAATTTAAAAATGAACTGGGGATGTAATTCAGTAGTAGAGTACCCTGGGATCAATCCATAGCAGCAGGATTGGGGTGGTTGGGGGACTCAAGACCCACTTGTAATTAGTAATTAACAAATGGAAATCAAAATAAAAAATTCAAAGCAAAACACATTTATAATAGCCTTAAAAAAATCTTGGGCCAAAAAAATAATTCTTGGGTAAAAAGGAAACAAAATACATGTTAAGATCTACATGCTAACTACAAAAAGTTAATGAAACTGAAGAGGACCTAAATAAATGGAGAAAAACGCTATGTTCAAAAATTGAAAGACTCAATATAACAGAGATATCTAGTTTCCACGAATGACCTACTGATTTAATGTAATTTCCAATCAAAACCCCAGCAGGATTTTTTTTTTCCCAGAAGTGGACAAACCAGTTACAAAATTTCTTTCAAAACCTAAAGACAGACTAGACAAAACAATTTTGAATCCGAAGTTGTAGAAGTCACGCTACTAAAATTTAAGACCTATTTTACCAATCAAGACAGCTGTGGTATTGATACAGACAGAACAGAGGTTCAGAAATAGGCCCACAGAAACATGGCCAATTGATTTCTGAAAAGATGCAAAGGCCAAATCAAAGGAGAAAGGTTAGTTTTTTTCAACAAATGGTTGAAGAACTGGACATCCACATGCCAGACAACTAGTTTCAACACAATTTTTAAACTTTATACAAAAATTAACTCAAAATGGAACACAGTTCTAAATGTTAAGCATGATAACACTTCTGTAAGAAACAAGGAGAAAAATCTTGGTAACCTAGGATTAAACAAAGATTTTTCTTTTTCTTTTTTTCTTTTATTTTAAGATGTTTACCAAAAGCATGACTACTACAGAAAAATTTGATAAACTGAGCTTCATTAAAATTACAAACTAATGAAAGACACTGTTAAGACAGACTGAAAACACACACTGTATCTAGACTGTGAGAAAATACTTTCAGATTATATATCTAATGAAAGTCTTGTACGTAGAATAAAAATCTCTCAAAATTAATACTAAGAATCCAATTTTTAAAATGAGCAAAATACTTTAATACTAACTAAAAAGTCATATGAATAGTGCATAAACATATAAAAAGATGTTGAACAACATTAGCCATTAAAGAAATTCAATTAAAACCATGATGTGGTCTTTTACAACCCTATTAAAATGGCTATTTGTTTATCATCAATACCAAACCACCTCAGTTTTTAAAAAAATGTATGTAGATAGACACAACATCTTTATCTATTTTTCTGTGTTTGTTGAGAATCAAACCTAGTGCCTCACATGTTCAAGGCAAGCCACCACTGAGCTACAGCCCCAGCCCATGCCTGTTTTAATAGTTGTAAAACCTTTGCTAAGTCATTGTTTTCTTCTTCAGAATTACTGCTGGTGCTTGTTTTTTGTTGTTGGTTGTTTTAAACCTATTTTAGCTTTCTCTCCAACCTAATTCAACCCAGACTTCTGGAATACCCTAGAAGAAAAAACAAAATGCTGCTAATAATTTTAATTCATTCAAACTGGTGGTAGCTTTCTGAATCTGAGTACCATCACCTTATATTGGGCAACAGGATAAGTGTTATTTCCTTTTTACCAATAAGAAAATAGACTACGGTTTATAAATATAAGGAGCCCAATTAGTACCAGAAGTAGAACTTCTGATCCCCAGAGTTTTATTCTTGAGCCAGGTTAGTCTCAGGGTCCTATTTGCTTTCACCTATATAGAAACCAGCCTGACCTCCCTAGGTAGAAAAACAAAGCAAACCCCTGACCCTAATGTACAAATGGAACTTTCAAGATATTTTAAAAGTTTTATTTCAAGCCAATCATAAGAAATAAATAAGAATGCATAGGAAGAACAATTAATAAAAAATAACAAAATTAAAAATTTTTTCCATCTAATACAAACCTAAAAACCATTTTAATTAGGCCTTACAATTAAGCAACAAATGTTTAATGATAGACTTTTAAAAATTATAATTAACATCTACTTTAAAAACCATTCTCTAGGCTGTGTGCATAATGAAACACTATCAAAATGAACTATACTTAAAATTTGTTTATAATTCTAAAAACGTCTATTCAGGGAAAGGAATTATAAATACCAGGTAGCCCAAAGGATAATTTTATTAGCATTTCAGAAAAACAATGACACAGTTTCTAAGAATGTGCACGTTCATATCCTGCATGTGAAATCACAAAAAAGTATAAAATATTTTATAATATTAATTTATTTTGCTGTTCTTCCTGAAAGATTATTCCCACCCCACCCCCTTTTTTTCTTGGCTAATAAGTTGAGTGGGAGAAGTACTTTTTCAAACTAACAAGTTTCAAATTTTTAAAAATAGTCTTCAGTTTTTAAAAAAGACATATTTTCAACTTACCTATTTTCATAATACCTATCTTAACTAGTCACAAAATATTTACATTATTTTCTATAGTAGGTCTAAATTACAGGAAAATATTTTTTAAAAAACAAGCTTGTGTGTGTGTGTGTGTGTGTGTGAGTGTGTGTGTGTATTTTCTGCATTAGCCACATTCTCACCCACTCTGCCACCAGACATGTGCATTCAAGACTCCTGGCAGATGGTTCAAGAACATTCTGCTACTGGTAAAAAAGAAACTGCCACCCACCCAAGACAGCAATTGCCAGCTCTTTACTTTTAGACTTCTTTTTGGTTAAGAAAAATTTAAAGAAATTCAAGTTACTCTTCTATTTCCTTTATCCAGAAATCCACTTTCCGATAGCTATACCTACCCAAAAATACTGTGACTACTGATATACCACAGATGTCTTTAGATGTCAGTTTAATTTTTTTTTTTTTTTTTTTTACTATTCAGGTAGATAACTCTAATGCTAATTAGTATATAACATTAATTGACACAATATTGAAAAATAAAAAGTCATAGTTATGCCTTTCAGAAAAAGTTCATAATCTTAAGAGATCAAGAAATTCTGCATGTAAATTACACATAAAAATAAGCATCTTATACAGACATATCACTATTCGAATCAGAAAATTTTCATTGGTACAATGAACATAACTAGAGTTTTATCAAGAAAATGAACGTTTAAAGTTGGACAGAACACAATTTGAAAGGATGACACTGGAAAATTTTTAGAAAAATCATACACATTTGCCCCTGACAGAGTGGTGCGTGTCTACACTCCCAAAGAAGTCGGATTGCAAGTTCAAGGCCAGCCTCAGCATCTTAGCGAGACCTTATCACAAAATAAAAAACAAAAAAGGCTGGGGATGTGGCTCAATTTTCAACATCCTCCCCAAAATCACACACACACACACACACACACTCCCTTAGAATTATGGTTAAATAAAATTTCATATACACATATGCAATCAGACAATTCCACAAGGAACTAACCTAATCTAAAACCATTATTTCTAACCTCTAAGCCAAGAAGGCAGTGGAACAGTTGCATGAATGCACATACACCAAGCACTGCAAATAGTCTAAGACACTTCTCTCAAATATAATCCCACTACTTTTCAAATATAAACAAATACTAGTATAATAAAACACAAACTCATTTCAAAGCATAGGGTTTTTTCCTTTTCCATTATATATCATTCCAATCAACCAATAACTAAATTACAATTACATATGTATTAGGAGTATGGGATTTTTTTTTTAAAACAGGTCAGGGGCTTTTAAGCAAATATACAAGGTTCCTTTTGACTCTTAAAATTCCATGGTTTTAAAGAACTAAGAACTCCTGTGGTGAAGTCTTTAGAACTATTATAAATATGTATACATATGTACACATAAATAATGTGCCAAGCACTGGACTAGATTGTTTCAAAGATGAATAAGACATGATTTCAGACTCAATTTCAAGTTGGCATAAGAGACAGATAAATGAACAAATAATACATGCTAATAAATACTGCAAAACTATCTGAAGTGCTTTGTCACCCGGGAAGATCCACGAATCTGAGTTTTGATAAATGGCAAACTGGGAAAGAGTAAACATTCTAGACAGATGCTACAGCACCTACAAAGACACAGAGTTGTGAAAATGCATGGCATTTTTGGGGAAACAGCCAGTAGTCTGGTATGGGTGGATATTAAAGTATTTGAAGAAGAAGTAGGATGAGACTCTAAAGGTAAAACCTGGTTGAGATTGACTGTAAAAGATCCTGAATGACACACTTAACAATTAGGACTTGATTCTGTCAGCAATATTGTTACTTTAAAAGTTTAAGGAGAGATATAAACAAATGTATATCAGAATGATAATTGTATGGAAGGATGATAGTGGGAAAACTAGGGGTAAGGCAGCTGCCATAATTCTGGTGAAAGAAGAAACAATACAGGGTAGTTTAAGTGGAAATGCACAACCAAAGATGATTCTTTGAATTCTACTTTGGATATCAGGACGTATATTGGTGTCAGTATCTGGGAAGGAATAAGGATGAACCACACACACACACAAAAGAGTAATACCTCTTGGCGGTTTCAAGAAAGAGGGAATGGTCATCTGCGACAAATGCTGCAAAGTGGTAAACTCAGGAGGGAAAGGGGTCCCTTCCCCCATCCCCCAAGGTGAGCTCCCAGGTGGATAAGGAAGGAAGAAAACAAATTCGGGAAGGTGTGTCCACAAGGTTAGGGCCGAGAGTTTCCAATAAACTTTCCGTACCTCAGTTCCGGAAAGAGGAGCCCAGAGATGAGCATGGGGCGGGGAGCTCAGAGCTGAGCATCGGGCGGGGAAGTCCGGCTCCTAGGAGCTGAGACTGCAAAGCGGCCGGGGCCGGGCAGCCGGTGGTTCTCAAGAGGCAAAGCACCGGGCCGGTCCAAGCAAAGAAACTGCCGACTCGCTTACGCCCGCTCCCGTCCCCGGATTTATACCACTTACTCCGCTAAATATCCCTCGCAGCCGTCAGCTGTGGAGACTAAGACCTCTGTCAACAGGGACTTATGCACCCAAGAGAAAAGACTCCGCGCCCTTGTTCGGCCTCTTCAGCAAGCAGACGCAGAACCCAGCAGAGACAACAGGGACAACTGGCAAGTCAGCGGGGTTCAGCCCCATCACTGACCCGGGATAAACCTCCGCCGACCGTCTCCCGCAAGTACTCCCCGCCTATCCTAGTCTCGCGAGATTTCCTTCCTTGCATTACCGTGGAGCAGAGCCCACCGCTCGCCGCTGATTTGCGGGAGAGGGAGGGGCGGGGCTTTTCTGGGTCCCTCCCTATTTATCCACTCTGGCTTTAGCTCGGCCTCTCGCAAAGTCTCGCGTGTTTTTCCAGGGGCAACGGGCCTGGGTGAAGAGACAGAAAAGCAGACTGCGGGAGGGTGGATCCTAAGCCTATGGGTTCTAAACCTGCGGGGTTGTGGCCTGTTCAGCGGTGCTGTGGTTGGTACTTCGCTTTTGGGGCCACTCTTAGGTCGCCCGGATCATTCTTCACAAAGGGCGATTGGGAAAATTAGCGGGTAGAACATCTCGAGGGTGGAGGCAATTTTTTTTCCTCATTGGCTCCGCCCTCTTCCTGTTCGGCGTCTTGTGCGTCGGTCCTCAGAGGAGGAAGAGAAGCTTGGCGGGGCTGTCGGAGAGTGCTTTGCGCACGCGCGAGCCCGAGTGTGTGAGTGTGTGTGTATGTGCACGCGCACGCGCGCACTCCTGCATTTAGGAAACCTGGGAAGGACCGGTGTTCTGGAGATGTGCGGGGCAAGCGTAGTCCCCCGTTTTTGGTACCAGACACTTCTGACTGTGCGTTGATTCTCCCACCCTCCCAGCCAGCAGCCTTTGCCAGAGAGGCACAGCCTCTGTTCGTTTTCACTGCAGGACCAGGCACGAAAGTAAGCGAACCTCGATCTTGAGGTCTTCCCTATCCACTCACCTTGTACTACCCCCACCCCACCCCCAGCAAAGCGTGTTTAGGAGGTTTCTCAAAGAGAGTTTTGCATGAAGGGGAGATGCGTTCTGAGAGCAGAAGAAAATAGCGGGATCGTACAAAGATAGTTCGTTTTGATGAACACTTTTCCTCTGCTTAACATGTGCTTTTGGAATGTGGATTTGTCTTTTTAGTATTTTATTAGTGAAGCAAGAGAGTATCATATGCTCTGTTTTAATAAGAAAAAGTTTAAAAAGTTCCTTATCCCTACAGTGAAATGGTAGCAACCAAGTTTTTCTGATCTACATGGTAAATTATTGTGGTGTATCAAATGTTAAAGAGGAAAGTGAGTTTGGGGTCCTTATCCTAATACAAGACCCAATATGCAATTATCTTAGGAATTATTTATTATGTTTTGGGCTTTACTTTTGCTGTCACGTTTCTTTTCTGTTAAATTTCCCTCACTCCACCTCCCTTTTTCAGAAGACTTGAAACTTTTTTGTTTGTTTTTGGAGGGAAACCTAAAATTGCTGACTTGGAGGTTTGTGTATATGGATGTCAATTAGTAAGGACCATCAAAAGTGTATTTCAAGAGTATCATTTTTAATGTTTGGTATGTATAAGGGAATCGGATACAATTATATGTAAAAATGTTTTTTCTGACAATTTTAAGTTCTTTTAAAAAGCAAAAAAATATTTATGAACTGTAACTGCCTGTGCCTGATGAAGTGACCGCCCTCAATAGAATTAACCCAATTGCTTTCTGGTATTTAATCCCATTAAATGTTGTCATTAAACCTTGTCCTTTGTTGGACAAATTTCTCTGAATGTATTCTTCATGACTCCTACCAAATCTCTCTGTGGAAAAGGCACATTAGTTACAAATAATTTAAGATATTACGTATTATGTATCAACATTTGACTAATATGTATTTCCCCATATAGGTTAAAAATGAAGATTTTTTCTGAATCTCATAAAACAGTATTTGTTGTGGATCACTGCCCTTATATGGCAGAATCATGCAGACAGCATGTGGAGTTTGATATGCTGGTGAAGAATAGAACCCAAGGAATCATCCCTCTAGCCCCCATCTCTAAATCATTGTGGACTTGCTCAGTAGAATCTTCCATGGAATATTGTAGAATAATGTACGACATATTTCCCTTTAAAAAGCTGGTGAGTATGCATTACAAACAAAATTATGATTTGGGGGATGTACTTAACTGTGCAAAAAAATTCGTTATAGATTTGACTTAGAACTATTTATTTACTACTTAAAATATACACAGAACTGTCCTTTGGGATAAATATATTATGGGTATTTAATCAAGGCCATTAATAACAGCTAGTAATTATTGAACACTTATACATGTCAGACCTGTCCCAAAGTGCTTTATGTTTATTAACTCCTTTAATTGTCACAACAATTAGTTAAAACATTGAGTATTGAGGCAGTATTTAAACTATATAACAACTAGTATGGAACAAGCACCGACCATTGAGAATTATGGCAGCCCAAGCAGAATGAGCATTGACAATAAGCAGTTTCTCTGCTTGTGCTGGTATGTTACCAACTTTATATCAGTTTTGTTTATTATTGTTGTGTTGTTCATCTAGAAACTGAGATTAAAAAAAGAAACTTGTCCTTAGTCACATAGCCAGTTAGAGCCAGAATCTGAACCTAAGCAGACTGGCTGCTTGACATTCTAAAGAATATATACTAAACTGCTTAGGATTTGCCCATCTTAAAAAGAAATGCTCTTAAGATGCTAAGTTGGGGCCAAGGGTGTAACTCAGTGGGGAGGTTTAATCCCCAGCACCAAAAGAAAAGGAAAAAAGGAAAGAAAGAAAAAAATGATGCTAAATGGATTTTTTATTTTTTTTTATCAAGGAGAGAAATTGATGATTGATAGAAATTTTAAGTATTGGAAGTTATCTTTAGGTTTCATTATCTCAGATGTTTTATTTTGGGAAAGTCATTTGGTTAGCCACAAGTGGATGATGTGCTTTCTGTCTCATTTGCAGCAGCCTGGGCTGGGACCTAGCCAATTCTTAGACTGGCAAAGATAGCACAGTCACAGCAAAGGTGAATACAGAGTGTCCAACATTATATATTCCAAGCTAAAATATAAGTTCCTTTTGAAATTTTTGTGCATTCTGTATGGGGGGGCAAGATATATATAGATATTAATAATGAGAAGAAGAATAGCATATTGATTTTAGGTACAGATTTTGGTTCAAATCCTGGCATCTTTAACTATCAGCAGTGTGACTTGGAGATATCTAGTCTCTTCAAGCCTCAGTTTCCTCCTGTGTAAGCATTACACCTATTTTCTTGTTGTAAGATTTAAGTGAGATAATCTAAATAAAATAAAATTTATTCCTGTCAGATAAACATTAGGAGAGAAGACTGATTAGATTATCAAAACTTTTCTTTAAAGAAGGAAACTAACATTTCATGGATATTAGGAAAGAAGATCATATCATCCAGGGGAAAGAAATTTCTTCCTCCTCTCAAAAAGTGAAATAGTCTTCATCATCATCTAATATATTTTCTAATATGTTCCTTATCATCATCCTACTTGATAATTTTTTGTAGTGCTGGGGAATAAACCCAAGACCTGTTGCATTCTAGGCAAGTGCTCTAACACTGAGCCATACCATCAGCCCCAATAATGTTTTTTTAAATTTGCATTTTACTTTAAAAATTAGAACACAGTTCAAATCCATTATTAAGCTTTTAGTGGTCTGTATGACTGAGTACTCTATAGAAATGGCTACTACTCTATTTCTTTGAGCTTATTTCCTACCACTCTGCTTACTCTGATTTTTCACTCTTCCAAGGGTACATACTTACTGGCTTTTGCATTTACTGTTTGCTGTACTTGGAATTCTCTATCCCTGTTTTTTTCAGTGGCTGATTTCCTTTGGTCATTTTGATTTTCCCTAGATCGTCACTTCCGTAGATACCCCATGTCTGCCAACCCAATATAGAGTAGCTAACCAGCTGTTTTTCATAGCATTTAACACTCTCTGAAATTATCATTTGTATTCTTGTTGCACTGCCCCTTATTTTATCACATTTTCCATCCCAGACTTCCCCCACATTGTGACAGAATTGTTTCATCCAGCCATGTAGTACCATATCCCCAGTGCCAAGATAAGTACCTGGCATGTACTAGACATTCTGTTTCTATAAAATGAATGAATTAAACAACAAACTAGGTAGAAACTGCGTATTATTCTAAAGTATGGTGGTTGGGTGAAATTATAGTTGAATATTAATTGTTTCTTTGACATCTATTAGGTGAATTTCATTGTGAGTGACTCTGGAGCACATGTTTTAAATTCTTGGACTCAGGAAGACCAAAATTTACAGGAGGTATGGTTAGGTTTTAAGCTGTGACTGTTTTTTAAAATTATGTAAATATAACAATGCTTTTTTAAAAACAGATTTAAATGTTTTTTGGTTCATGTTGTAGTTACACAGTTTTAAAATTTCAAGGTAAAAGAAAAACTGCTCTCTCCATTTCAATTGCCCTCTCACCCCTAAACATATTTCACTTCTAGTTGTTCTGATATTTACTTTCATATTTCTGAACAAAATTATTTTACTCCTACTTATTGAGTTTTCATTTTATACTTTTATCTATTTATCATTATTATCAGTGAGGATTTACCTTTTTTATATTCCCCTTCACCCATGCCTTTCCGTTTTCTCTGAATTGCTATATCAGAATTATTAGTTTGTTTTAAATTTCATATTTGTATTATAATGTCCACATGAAGTGTTAATCACTATTATGCCAAGTAATACATATGATTATTTGTGCAAATGTTTATTTATTCCTGGAATTGTTTCATTTTTTGTGTTTGCTTCATTTTCTGAATATATATTGCTGCTTTTCTTCGTGTTTCTACAAAACTTCTCAGTATTTCTATTATAAATGTATTAGATAATTTAATAGTTTGATACTCCTCAGAACTATTTCTTGAAGCACAGTCTGAAGTAGTGACTTTCTGGGCTTACCACATTGGTATTATCCTTCTCTATCTGATTTTCAAGTCCCATTTCTCTCTGTGTGTACTTTTGTTTTGGTAGAGGCTCCAGAATTCCTGTAACTTAACCTTGCCTTTTTTTGATATTTTGAGCATAGAAATTCCACATTGGAAGTAACTTTTCCAAAAAATTTTGAGGACATTATTCTGCTGTGTTAACACCTTCCCATGTTGCTCTTGAAGAGTTCATTTTTCTTCATAATTTCTGGAAGGTTTTAGAATTTTATCTTTCCCACTGTGTGTTCTGAAATTTTTTGGTAATAACACCTTAGTCAATCTTTTCTCATTTGTGGGGCTAGGGCTTATATTCTTCAGCTCAGGAAAATGTCCCTGTGCTATATCTTTGATAAGGCTCTTGTCTCTGTGTTCTGTGCCTTTCTAGCATACCTATGAGTGGGATTTGGGACTTCCTGGATTAAATTCCTTATTCTTCTCATTGAACATCTCTCTGTTCTACTTTTTTTGACCCTTTTAACTTATATGGAAATTTTATTCGATTGTATTTTTTAAATTTCCAAGAACTAGTACTTAGACTGTAGTTATATCATTTTTCTCATCTTTTTCTTAGTTTATGGGTGTAATTTTTTTATCTGAAGGTATTAATTATGGTATATTTTAAGTTTTCTTTTGATCCCTCTGTGTTCTCAGTTCTTTTCATGTTGAGGCTTTTCTTAAATGCCTGATGACATTTGTCTGTGCAATCTTATTTCAAAACAAGGCATTAAACAGCAGATTAGAAAATCTTTATGTTGGAGTAGGCATTGCCGACTAAACCTCAGGGTTTTTTTTGTTTGTTTGCTTGTTTGTTTGTTTGTTTTTTTGAGGAACCTCCAGATGTCAGAGTTAACAGATCATCTCTCTGGAACTGTCTGTGGTCTCCAGAGAAGATCTTCTACTCTTCAAAGTTTGTTTACTATAAGCTTTGTTGGTAGCTTTTTGGAAGCAGGAGGGGATGGTTGGTTCTGTCTTTCAGTTAGGCAGACTTTCAGGTTGTATTTAAATTTTTCTGTTTTGAGTCTAGTACTTTGCTATCTGATATAGTAGCTACTAGCCACTTAAGATTTAATACAGTTAAAAATTTAGTTCTTTTATAGCACTAGCCATGTTTCAAGTGCTCATAAGCCACATATAGATATGGTTACTGTATTGGATAGGACAGATAAAGAATGTTTTGAACATCACAGAAAGTTCTGTTGGGCAGTGCTGGTCTAGTAACTTACCCTTGTTCCCGCTGTGCTTTGTGGTATCCATGCTTGGTACCTTTCTGGTTTGTGTCCACCCACAAGGGTGATTCTGTGTGGCAGTGGGGGAGAGATAGTCACTTACCTGGGTTAGGGTGTAGGATCTGGAATCAATTTATACCTTATTCTGACTTAAAGCTACTCATAGTTTTTAATATGTTGCTTCCTTCCTGCATTATGTTCAAGTTCTCAAACTTCTTTTAGAGTCTTTAGGACATATCATCTTGCCTCTTTTTCCCCCATAGGCACTTAGATTTCAACTTGTTCAGTTCTGTTAGGTTTAATACCTCTCCTTCGTTCACTTTTATATATTATTGCTGATATCTCTCTTATCTCTCATTTGCTGATATCTCCTCTTTCCTCCTTCTTTGAGTTTATACTTTTTAAAACATTGCTGTGGTTTTAGTGGAGGGAGCAGAAATAAACTCATGCTTAATTAATTAAGTTTATGTTTTGTTAACTTTATTTGTCCAAGAATATTAAGTTTCTGGTAGATTGTATTCTTTGCTATTGTTATTTGGATGGAAGACTTTAGACTACTAGATTCTTCACTGATAAATATGAACAACATGAGAAATAGGGATTAATGATATATTGAATACACCTTGAATTATTTCATGCTAATTTTTTTCTGTTAATGTATGCTCTTCAATGGAAATAAACTAACTCAAGATGAGTTTTAGCGGAATACTTTTAAAGAA